>NC_064533.1:45520928-45583428 GCF_023856365.1 Brienomyrus brachyistius | reverse complement strand
AACGTAAAAAAAAAAAAAAAAAAACATTTTTTTTTCAGCGTTCAGTATATGTTTAATGCCAGTCTTTAGTTTTTCTTGCAAACCGTAATTTATGAAGCCGGCTGTAAGCCAGACGCGCGTTTACAGCCTCAGCATATATTTATTTTAGTTTATTTTTCAAGTTTTATCAACAGGACAATGTTCCCGGCTTTTTATCGTCTGCATTTCCTGTTTAAATTCAATTGTTTATATAGAGCAGTAGCACTTAGAGGCCACACTGCTGCATTCTTTCACAGAGGAAATGTAAGGGTAGTAAATGTCAAGCCGAATTTTAAGCCTGGGGGTCAGGGAGGGGGGGTTGAAAATGGAACAAGGTCATTACATTATAGGTGTCTTTGAGGAGAAGAACTGCACTCTTCCACAGTGTTTCCGTGCAGGAAATTAAATTTATTAAGTGTTTTTCCATCATGATTGCATGGTTAAACACCTGTAAAATAGGATATAGTTTAAGCATTTTAGTCACATGTGTTAAGACGTGTCATGTATGCACTGTTGTCATTAGTGAATGGTAAAATGCACATTTATAGTATTCATATGCCGCGGTGTTCTTTTACAGCGTAAAAATGTCTTTTGTGATTTAGTTTATAAGAATTTTTCAGCTGACAGCAGGGTGACTGAGTAGTGCTGTTGTCTCACATCTCAGGAATTGGAAGGTTTTTTTGGTGTGTAGTTCACATGTCGTCCGAAGTCATACGGTTAGGTTTATTGGTGTTATTAAATTGCCTGTAGTGTCTGTTTGCATGTACCCTGTGATGGACCGGCATCTGTCCAGTGTCCCCTGTCCAGGCACCTTGTCCAAGTTGGAAGATGAATATTGAACCTATATTTATATATTGTCTGCTTAATCTTTTGATCTTGAAATCGATTGTTTAATAATTTTGTTTTGACAGTTAGATGGTAGTTTTGTGACTACTTTGTTCTTAGCTAAATCTGTATAGTCGTATAAATACACGAAAAATGTACTAAGGCTGTTTGCCATGCATGCTAACCCTTCGCTTTTCACTATCTTACAGATGGAAGACTTTTTCTGAAAACCACAGTGATGTACTGATGGCACAGCGATGGAAGCTGTAGGAAGGCGTCTTACAGCCCGTACCAGGCAGCGGCTGAGAAAGTGGCATCCACAGCTGCTAGCAGAGTCTGTGCATGACTGTAAGCTAAAGGAAAACTGTGTAAATGTAGAAATAGAACTCCTTTTCCAACAGATACAAGCATCACATAGTTGCAAGACCAGAACTGCCGTACACTGTATGTCCTGTGACATATTCTTCAAATTGCAAGGATAAAATCCCATTGAGCACAGAAGAATCAAGCAGCAGGAGTGGTAATATCAAACTGACCCACAGCACTGAAGATTTTATACTGTATTTAAACCAGCAAGAAAGCTTTGAAACGGAAATCTAGTTCAGGTTTTTCTCTCTTTTTTTTAATATTCATAAGAAACTTTAGTTCATTTCAATTCCAAAATATTTTTAAAAAATCAGTAGCTGGGAGAAGGTATCGGAAATGTGAATTCCATGATATACAGATGAAGACAGGTCTAGTGGCTGATTATATTTGTCATTTGAAGTTTCTAAACCAGGATAAATTCATATTGTGTTTTCATTTCAACATTTTTGTACAGATCAAGTTGGCTCGCTCAAAAAATTTTACGAAGTAAGATGGTATGTGTATATACTGTTAAGAGATGCTATTGTGTATGCAGTAGGAATATTAGAAAACCAATACAAACATTTATAATGAATTTCTAGTATTGTTTATTTTATCCTTTGTTAAGCCACTTTTCTTTCAGATAGCTGCCATTTTAGTAAAAACGCATGCAGGCATGTAAATGTTTGTCTTGAAGTTATGCTATTTAATAAATTCTATTTTTTGCTTAAAATATACTTAGGGAGTGACTCAATCAATGTTAGTTTCTCTAACAAGTGTAAGTCTTTTTGATTATATGTATTGCTTTGATTTAATGGACTTGGTAAACTCCCTCCTAGCCATTTTGTATTTATTTAATTTTTTATTATATGAATTTGTAAGCGTAATTTACACCAGGTTTCCCCCCTTTACATTCAAACCTAATGGAGTTTTTTTTGTCAATGATGGAATACACAGCAATGGAAATCTAATTTCCTCATGAAAATTACTTTTGATTGATTGAATAATTCAATCAGAGCTCAAAGTGGTTTGGCCTTAAATGTAAACACCATTACTTAATTACCCTAAGAAGAAAAAAAAAATGTTGGCTGTTTATTTAGCTAAGACAAAGAAAAAAGTCTCAATTAAGGCCAAACACTCCAATGAGCTGATAACCTATCTGTCTTCATTTCTAATTTTTATGTGTGAATTAATATGTAAGCCTCTCTTTTTGGAATAAAAGCATCCAATATTTACGTTCTGTACTGACAACTGGAATTATGGCAAGTGATCCTATTCCGTCCAATGTGTAATGAGTCAACTATGTGTTTTCTTGAATACATTGAAGATATCAGTTGAAAGGCAGAATGTATAGAACTGCAACTCAGACTTAGGCATTATAGCAGCGATGCATTTCAAACGTATCACTCTGTATTCATTGTCCCAATGCTGAAATTGACCGCTAGGCTAAATTTGAATGCATGTTGTAATGATTTTACCTCTTTTCTTGAAACTTTAAGGCTAGGTGAGGGAGAACTGTTTTGTGATGGTGCATGGACTTGTAGTAGATAAACACAGCGGTCAGGTTTTACTGCACCCTATATAAGTAACAGTCAGTCACTTCTGCCAACAGCAACTGAGTTCACACTAGTTCGGCAATTACTTAATTCTCCTACTGTTGCTGTTGGTGCCTTTTAAAGCACATTGAGGGGTCATTAGAATTCTATAACAGAACACACACACACACACACACACACACATGCATATAAACATGTGTATATATATATATTCATGAAGCTGTTACATATGAAACAAACGTACATTTGCAGAAACTGCAAAATGAAAACTGCTCTTTCCATTTTTAACCAATAATACACACACACATATATATATATATATATATATATATATATATATATATATATATATATATATATATCGCTGCAGTAGCCATTTTGGAAAATGTACGATGTGGGTTTCTTAACAGCTTTTAATTTATCCTGTCTGTATTATTAATAAATTCTGTTTCATATCACTTACATTGCTGTAAAGTTCAGGACACTGTACTTTTCTTGACCTAAAAGGTATACAGTAAAATCTGCAGCATTTAAACAAACTCCAAAGAGTTGGTTTATAAATTGCCCTGATTGGCCTTGAGGATGTCTCACGGTTTATTTAACTATGTAAAAGAGGAAAATTCAGATCCTGTAGGACGCCGCAGTCTGGGAATCGCTGATGTAGAACAGAATGTTCAGCTACATGCCTTTACCTCAGTTATAACAAACAGCCTTATTTCTGAACTCATTTGAAGTTCATTTTGCATATCAGAATTATTTATATTTTATATTCTACCAACTGCATATTATGCAACACGGACAGAACAGAAATTGCCATACATCGCTTTCAACTTCTGCTTTTTTCTGCTATAATTCTACACTAACATGTTGCATTGTCTATTTTGCGTAACATAGTTCGACGCAATGTTTTGCTAAAAGAAAGCAAAAATATTAGGCAATTTCGTGTCTAGTTTGTGACATATAGGTAACGCAACATATTTTTGAAAGTTTTACTCCTCAAAGATTAAATGAGCTTTCAGAAGTGATTAGAACTTCACTCGAAAAGCAGAATGTAGCTACGCTGAATGGTTTCATTATACGTTGATTTCTTGACATCTTAATCCACTGTAGCCCATATTACACATCATCCATGGCAATTTCGATACTATGTGTTTTCTATAGTATCCTTTATGCTGTAGACACAAGTCTGACATTTTTTAACAGTATGGGCAGCTATTTTTATGAGTATAATTTCAATTATTATTCCATCATAGTTTGTGGTCTTTGAAGTTTAAAAATATCCATGGTTTAAATTCAGCATTAATCTAATGTTAACAAAGGGTTTATAGTTTTAATTTCTGAAATATTTTGTATGTATAATATATATATACTGTATTACATGCAGGTATACACTGTAGCAGATTCCATGCGTATGTTGTTTTTTTGTATTGCAGAACAGGAAAATGTCTGAGTACTTACAATGATGAGAAACATTTATTTAATTGGTTTCTTTCTGTTTTTATTAGGTTGTCCTTTCCATTTGTTGTGGTTTTTTTCTTAGTATGAGTGTATGCTTGTGTGTGCCTGCATGTATGTGTGTTTTATATACAGTACTTTAGTGTTATCATATAATAAAATATGTGTAAATGAGGAACAGACTAAATTTTTTAACTGTAAATAAATCATTTTATGTTTAGCTAAATGTGTATCATTCAAACAGAATGAAAACATGCCAAAATGCTGGTTTTCTTGGGACACCTAAGCATCACTCTTTGAGAAAGTATTTTAATCATTTAATAAGATATGCGGTCTAGGGAGCGGTAAAAGTCTGCAGTCCAAGTTGGTCCTCGAGGTAGACTAGCTTGGAAAATGTTATTTGGCCTACAGTGCACATTTTTTAGATCTTTGTATCCGTCCTTCCAATTGAAGTATAATGATACTAGGAGGGAAAAGAATGATAAAGGACTTTAATATAAATAAACATTTGGGAGTTGATTCCTTCTCTTTTATTTAAGGTACTGAACCAGCATGTGAGATCCCTTACAGAGCTGATTTCTGGTGATGGAGCAAAGTTGTGTGTGTTTAGTACTACAATTTCAGTGTGTCCTAGACTATATAGATACATCCAATGACTTATTTAATATCTGACTGCATCCTGTTTTTAAGCCTTGTAAATATTACTGTAATCCAATCGAGAACAGCATGCCAATGTTCTTCATGAAGTGTGGAGAGAAGGAAACCTGTATCAGCAGAACTCTTTATTAAATATTTATTGTATTTATAATGCTGAGCAGATGATATAGACAGAGTGGTTTGATCATGTTGGTTTGAATTCAGTCGTTGTCCTCTATAATATTTCCACTTTCTTAGGAGAACTTGATTATATTGCAACCTAACAATATGTAAGAGTTACTTCAAGCAACAGAATTATTTAAGAATACTATATCACTAGCTCGTACTTATAAATTACAGTAGAATATTTGTCTTTATGATTTCCTGACATGGAAAGTCATTTGAGAGGAATTTTGAGGTTTCTGCTCATATTATCCGCACAGTGACTAATTTAACTTATTTGTACAATGTCACCTTCCAAGGATTGTAGGAAACAATTATGTAGTAGAAATATCTTGCATTTCCCATGCAAGCTTAAACAATCTGGAAGCTGGAAACCAGAGATATGCAAACAGGAAATCTAATTAAATGAATGTTTAATCTTACTTGCCCTGTAAAGTAAATTAATCAGTTTTAGTAGTTTGATATACAAGTCATTTTCGTCCTCTTGGAGTGTATCTCATGTACTTACTTTCCATATCTGCATGTGGAAATATTCACTATTGCAAACATTATATACCATTATGGATACAATCCAGTAATATAATAATGTGTGTAATGCAAGGAAATTTTTTAATTAAGATTTTTTTTTATTGTTATTACTTTCTGTGTGAGGTTCTTGGCCAGTTTTATATGTGAAGAATAATTTTTGAGTGTTTAAATGAATTTAATTCATGGAGTATCCATTTCGAAAACCTGTACAACAAGTTTTAATTTAAAAATTAACACAAACTTGGTAATGGTAAAATGTTAACAATGCCTCTTTAATATTCCTATATGTGTTTTCGTTTCCTTTCAAGCAGCTACAATTTTCTGTCATGAAACACTCCAAGACAGAAAATCAATTTGAGACCACACAGTGTGCTTGTTGTTTAATAAGCATTTTCCCCCATTGCCTTTCTCACCACATAAACAAACAGTCATCATCTCTTTGATTTATCCGTGTGGTTCCCAGACAGTGGTAAGATAATATAAGCATCATTTTTTTGTGAGGATGTAGTATCATTTTAGAGACAGTGTATATCAGTGTATATTTTGTCATATTTAAAAACACACATATTAATGCTAAGAATTTATCACTGAACACTTATGTTGTTACAATGCAACTAAATTCAAAATTTCTTGCAACTTCATCTCAGTACAGTATTCAGGTGCAAAATTGCATCCATGTGAGCTGGCAGAAGCAGTGCCCCCCCCCCCCCCCCCCCAATTCCAACATAAATATTATGTGCTGAACTATTATTTGTATATACTGTAATTATGACAAGTTTTTGGATGAACACAGCAAACAGTAAACCATTGAATTTGGATTAAATTTGTCTAAATTAACGTTAATGCCACGTCAGGCCTGTTGAAACCTGCCTGAATGATTTTCTTGCCGTATCATTTATTATGGTCTGGATTTGTTTGGTCTGCAACACAAGAACACTTTAAAATAGTTTCTTCACTAATTGCAAGGTATTCTGATATACAAGGTAACTTTCTGTGTGTCAAAATTAAACTGCATTTTAAAGGAAACATTCTTTGTTGCCACCTAATGTGAATGAAGCTTTAAACTCGGAATTGAGGTTTCGATCGAATCAATTACGTATTTGAAACAGGTGCCTTGCTTGAAACTTGTGAAAAGAAAAGTGGAATTGACATTGAAAGACAAATTCCTCTTGTAAGCAATCCTGAAATGTGTTGACACAGCATAGCATTCTATAGTCCCATTTTGCATGCTTCTTAAGGCATAGTCATCACAGACGTGGTAGATGAATAATTGACGGATCACTGCATAATTCAACAAAGCATTGTGAAAATTCAAGGTCTAGCACATTTCAAGCTTTTATTCTTTATTGAAAATGAGGTTAAAGTTTCAATCAACCTTGAAAAAATGCATTTAAATAGTCAATGAAGTATGGTGTATCAAACTTCACAGTGGCGAACATTCTCTTTCCTTTATCGAGCGTCATCGCTACCCCATACACGCAGTGTTACATGAGCTACTGCAACATGCAAATTACGGACATACGTACCTCTTCAACGTATCAACATTTTTACTTTTTTCAGTTACTGTAACGTATAACATCAGATACTTTAATTACCTAATTGAAAATTGATGAAGCTGAACTCAACGACTTTTCACAAAGGCAACAGTAGCCAAAAAAATTGAAGTTTAAAAATAAATAGAAATGGAGACAGTGGCCTAATAGGTAGCATTGTAGTCCCTAACCTTAGGAGTATGCTCTTCATTAACTCCACCTTTTAACATTTGCATTCACTTCCCGTATGTGGACTTCCTCTAGGTACTCAGAGTTCCACCCACAGTCCCAAAACACGTGGCCAGCTGATATTATGTCTCGTGTGATCTATGATGGACTGGCATCCCATACAGTATGTTCCGTCACACGCAAACTGCATATGTAGTATTTGAAATGGAATGAATACAAAACATATTCAAAACTCATATTCATTTTCACAGTCGGTACTTAAAATAGTCATACCCATGCCATCACATTTTGAGACAAAGGCAAATCTCAATAAATAAAAATAATTCATTAAAATATTAAGACATTATGTGATTCAAAACAGGTTGCAGGTGATACTGCGCGAATGGTATGGGTCGATTGGGCGAAGGATAAAGATAATGTCATCTAATCAGGAAGGAGCATTATGTATTACTGAGGCTGCAAAACAGAGCCACCCGACAAAGGCCAGGCCATATTATCTAAATTAACATTTTGCAAGCATGAACACTGAAGGCCAAGGAGGAAAATGAAAGGCGAAAGTGTATGGCCTGCATTTAGACATTCTGCAGTAATTATTAATTTATGCTTGTCCGTGGTCTTAATGAAAATGAAAGCTAGGAAAGAGAACGGGGAGGGATAATGTGCCGTGAAATTGAGTTTCATTTGTGTGGGGGCCACCTTTTAACTTGCAGTTTCTTCGTAGGAAATGAAGCCAAACGGAATTCTGTGGAGAGCAGGTTTGTTTACATATCTGCCCCCCCAGTCACTTTGCCAAGACAGGGGAACGTATTTCCACCTCTCCTGTCACTCGGGTAGACTGTACGGTGTCTGTCATGATCACCGATCACATGATCACTAACTCCCATACCTTTGGTGTAATCTGTACTCTCACAAATGACAAGACAAGCTCTGCTGCCGATTTTATTAAAACAACCTGCTCATTTCCTGAGTACCTGAAGTATTTATTCAGCATTTGCAAAAGTAACAACAACAACAAAAATATTATTGCATGTTTTAACGTTATTAGCTAGGTAAATTAGTCCCAGTTGTGCTGAGTGTTCTGGAACCTCAGCCTTCATTTATGCCTTTTACTGATGTTTTTTCTTTTTGTTATTATCGGGTGGTTCGGAAAATACTCCGGATATTATCTTTTCCTTCCGTCTCAAAGCTTCAACGAGACAGCAATGAAGGTGAAATGAGGCCAGAAGCTGTATTGTCTGGCTCATCCAGAGTCACAACATTGCTCTCCATGGTTGTGCATAAGTAGTATTGTTTTAATTTGTATGTGTCGATGTGTTGAATGGGAAATCAGAAATGAGTTAACGCAACTTTCACAAGATAATTATAATGCAGAAAAGTCTTCAGATTTTGACATTGGAGATAATTCTGCGTGTACCATTTCTTATAGGGTTGACAAAAAATAAGTATGCGCAATAATGATCTGTAATTCTGCATGAATTACGTCGTTTTAACAAGTTGCCGCAGCAAAGGTATGCATCAGCAAAACCACAGAGCAGAAAAGGAAACAGGAAATGAAAGTGAGATTAATGTTAGCAAATATGGAGGTAGCTGATCAGTTACGGTACAGCGTCAACAAATTTTTGGTTTTAACATGCAATAATTATAGAGAAGCCATAAAATTTTTATTGTTACAGTATTAATTCCTGTTCATATAATTGATTAACTCCTTGTGTTTAAATTTACACTAAATTACTCAGCAGAGCTTCTATCCAGGGGCATATATATATATATATATATATATATATATATATATATATATATATATATATATATAAAATTTTGAAATATTCAGTCCAGGGTGGGGATCCACCTGATCCATCCCCCAATCAGCCTTCTATTGTGTCCAACTCCATTGTGTCCTATTGCTTCTCAACTCCAATCCTGGGGACCCACTGTTACTGGCTGACTGAGAGGTCACCCCGAAAACCCAAACCCGCACCAGCCCTCGAACCAGTCATTTTCGTTCATTTCAAGTATAGTAGTAAATTCAAACCGACGTTACAGTTCTAAAAGAGCTGTTTTGAGTCTAAAATGTTCATTGACAAGCAGTTTCGTTGGGTGCTTTTTAATTAGTAACACTTTTGCAATGACACAAAACACCAAACAGCATTCCTTTGGGAGCCAATGACTACAACTGCAATTAATAGCGAAATGGCAAGAGCCAAACTGAATGAGTCAGTCAAAAAATAATGACATTTAATAAAAAGAGAATGTCTGTGCAGATATGGTAAACATTCCTTTTCACCAGACTTTTGTTATGAAACCATTAAGTTTGCATCATTTTTACAGAATTAAGTAAGACTGTAAACACTGTATATGCCATATACATAGATGAGAGCAGGTCTTCAGGTCAGAACATAGGGTCAACCAGCATCCAGAAGCAGTTGGGGTTCAGGGTCTTACTCGAGAGTCCATCATCCATCATCCTGCATCCAGCTCGCCATTCTGATCTTCCATGTATGACCCGCTGCCTTACCTCTGGTTGCCTGGCGATTGGAAGAAGACTCGGCATTGGCTTGTCATCTTTCTTGCTCTCCAGTTATTTCCCAAATCATATGATTGGGACAATGTGACTTGGCGCTTCCCCATCTCTGGCACTTAACCATCTCTCTATTTGACTATCCCTGCCGGCCCCTGGAGGATGGGCTCCCCCTTTGAGTCTGGTCCCTCCCAAGGTTTCTTCCTTCTAGGGAGTTTTTCCTTGCCACTGTCGCCTATGGCTTACTCACTGGGGGCTTTGGGTGGGGATGCTGTAAAGCGCTTTGAGACAATGTAATGTTGTGATGATGCGCTATATAAAAATAAATTTGTTGTTGTTGTTGTATCATTCACCAACCCATGGGATTTGAACTGGCAACCTTCTGATTACGGCCACAGAATACTAACCCACACACTACCCCACAATTATTAGGGTAAAGAATAGCTGGCTTAAAAAACTTTAAAAATTAAAAAAATAACAATAAGTTTTAAGTTTTGCTTGTGTGTTTTTTCTTGCTTTGTGTATTGAGGCCAAATATCAGCCCACTACTAAAGCTAGTGATACGCTATTGTATTTGTGATCACAAAAGAAGAATTGTGTATGTCATGTAATATGTATGCAACAAAAAGTACACTCAGAGCATGCACTGCATTCAGTTACGATCTGTTATTTAAAAATAAAAAATAAAAAAAAGTTGAACAAACATCTGTTCCGCCAGGCCAGTCACTGAAAACATTTCAGAAGATTCACAGAGGAATGAACACCATGGTCCGGGTATATGGTCATGAGTGAGCTAGCTAGCAGATCCTGGATTTTTCTTCATTTGGAAGTTCTGTCATGAGGAAGGGGAGGGCGGTTGCTGTACAGAAAAAAAATGCACACAGGCTATTAACCTTCCCCCAGCTCATCAACTGTATTTTGCAATCTTCCTTCAAAACCATTAGAATACCCCGAAGAAATGACTTTCCAATTAAAGAGGATCTAGAAGAAGCAAGCCTTTTTATCTCTGCTCCTGGAGTTCTTCATTCCAATAATTTAAATTGGAATTGATTTTTCAATTTAGCCACTGACTGCTATAGACACACAGCAGAGGGGTCCAAATAGAGTTGCATTCTTGAAATATTTGTCATGGCAATGCGCTGCTCGTAAATTTGCAGGGGCTCCCAGTCTTTAATGCGTTTCCTTCGCGCTCGTCTCCTGCAGCATATTTTTTCACGCAGCGTGTGTAGGCTGAGAAATCGCATCATGAGCGACCTCTGCGACTCCAACGCGCAGGTCATCGACTGTCCCTGCAGCTTATTAGTTCTGCGGGATGAAAGCATTTCTTTGTGTCAGCAAACATCTCACTGTTTCTTTTAACGTTATTTCCTCTGGAAAAAAAACAGCTCCTCCGTGCTAGAAAACCAAAATATTTAGCACTAAGAATAGTTGTCTTGTTACATATATTTATGTAAGCAACTTCGTAATAACTGTATCATAAATCAAAAGCTAAAATCTAATCAATGTATAGGCAAATATTTGAAGTATTCAGTATATTCTGATTGCAGTTTTCAGTCCTCTTGAGGTTTGGTTTAATCCCTATGTGTGCTGCAATTTGCTTTTAAGTTAAAAAGTTTTCTATCATCAGCACAGCAAGTATGTAGTAACTACAACTGCCAAAAATTAATTATTCTATTTTTTTCCCAATATAACTAATGTATTTTTTTAGTCATGTATGTTTTTACATTTTAGTAATGTATGTTTTAAACGGTTTTGATTAAACTACCTGTGAATGAAACACAGATGTTGTACATTTTCTTTTAACTGCCTTATCATGAACATTTCTTATGTTTCTACTCTGGACGGCGTTTTTATAAGGTCATTTTCAGGACCAGCATATTTTTTCTTGCTGTTTTATAGAAGGATCTAGGAAAGAGACTTTACTTCCCGGACTGATGTTTCACGCTTTAGCACCTGACAGATGTGTTGGCTTGTTTTGTTCTCTCCAGAGTTGTTAATATAGTTGTGCTACTGGAATTGTATGTAAGATTAATGGACACAATAGATGGCTGGCAGTTGTGAGGAGATGCAGGACATACAGGGGGCCAGGGACCATCTGTTCAGTCGCCTTTTTACATCTTTCTTTTAGCGTGAAAAGTAAACAGAAAGAGGGTTATGCTGAAATCCTGACTTCCGTAGCGGTGCACCTACACAATGCATCAATTAGCATGACAGCATAATCATCTTGCACAGAAGCAAGAAATGGACAAAAGAGCTTTGCAATGGTGAGCTTTGTTGTCCACATTTTTTTTATTTTTTTTCCAAACCACGCTAAAACATAAGGTTGGCGATAATCTGCTACAGTCAAATTCAGATGAAAGGCAGTGTTTGAAGGTGATTGAGTAGAGTGTTCTTCAGGCAAAACAGAACTTGGCATTTGTTGAAAGGAAACATAATCAAATTTAAAAGGAATCGGCACGTTCAGTTTAGTGTGCTCTTTGGCACAAACATTTGTGAAGTGGTAAAGAAGCTTCAGAAAGAAATTCACATTGTTGTGCACAGCGTTTTATTTACGATATGTTGTAATAAAAAAAATGACTTAACCCTTTAGATTCCTAGTCATGCTTTTGGTATAATAATTCACACTGGCGCTTGTAACCTTCGAGTTACATTTCAAATCCCAATATGCACCTAAAATTAAATCAATAATGAAAGAGTTAAAATCAATTAATACTCTAGCCTTTTCAGAATTCAGTTTGTAAATTCTTTGTCTTTGACATCTTAATGGCCTTCTCTGACTGAGCCAAGCCTTAACATCACATTTCAGAGTATATAGCTCATCCATACCTTCCCAAATCAGCATGCCAAACCGAGTACAGCATACTGTTATTTTCAGTTTTGGAAATTCAATATAGTTCAAGACTGTTTCACTCATCCATCTTCCATAACGGTTACTAATACCATGAACACAACCGCTACCAGTACATTCTTATTTCTTAACATATTTAACAAAGAAAGCAACCTTAATTTTGCAATAATCCATCCATGCTTCTTTCAGATGCTGATCCACAACTGGGAGGCTGGAGTCAGGTAGTGTGGGGGTATGAGGCAGGGGAGTGCCCAGCAGGGGGGCTGCTAGACATTTTGGGATCCAGGAAAGCATATCATACTGGACCTCCAACCCAGACCAATCCAATTATGTCTAAAATTGTTTGGGGCCCTTGTCACTTAGGGGCCTTTAGAATTGTCCTAACCCCCTCCCCTCACCTGAACCTGAGAGTTCTTCATTGGATCACATGAGGACTGAGTGAGTTTAGGTTCCCTATACTGTAACATATGCTGAGGAAGCCTGACTTTAGGTCATTGGCAGTCTCAAAAGCAAGAAAAAAGTGGGCTGACTTTTGGAAATTTGCTCTTGAATGTCTTTTCTCCTCCACCAGTAAACATGCTCCGACCCAGATTGCTAACTCCTAACCCAGCCCACAGCGATAACCTTCTAGTGACACGACGGCTTTAGTGTCTCTGTTTCCCCATCTGCTTACCCCGGAACGGCAGCGTTTTGTTTTCGGTCTCCTTCGCTGCTTTGAAAAAAACGACATCCCAGAACAAAATCCTTATTTCTTCATCCTATTAATGCTAGAAATAAGAATTAAATTTCTGTGATAGGTTGGCACCCCATCCTGCCTTTAGCCGGACCCCCATGTCCCTGCATAGGACAAGCGGGTATGGAAGATGGATGGATGGATGGATGGATGGATGGATGGATGGATGGATGGATGGATGGAACATTACATTTCTATTCAATGTTTTGTAAATGACGGTAGGAAGACCATTAAAGAACGGGGACTGGAACTTCAGCTGTGCTATAAATTCTTTATTTATGCAGGACAGAATTAAGTTCTGTAGGAACTAATATACTTAATGGTACTTCTATATCATATAGTTTTTTATAACAATTCCATGAGGACTCTAGATGGTGATGTGCCAACAAAGGAATATTATTTATAGAAAATATATTATTACATCTGCGATGGACTGGCCCCCCATCCTGGGTTGTTCCCTGCCTCATGCCCATCGCTTCCAGGATAGGCTCCAGACCCCCCGCGACCCAGTAGGATAAGCGGTTTGGAAAAATTATCTTATGTGCAATTTTCATTACATAAAATGTTTTTTTAAAAATCCTTAGGAATGGTAAAGAATTTCAAACAAAAACAGAGGAGTTTTTACAGTTACTAAAAAATTCACCAGAAAAGTAGTTATAAAGTAATTATCCAGAAATCAGAAAGTTCAGTTGGAAAGAGATTACTTCACGATCAAGATATCAGATGCATGTTATACCCCACAATCCGCCTGTTTCATTAGACTGACCAAGAGGAAAGCTGGTCCGTGAACACTTTGAAAACATTTCTGTACTTTGGGTGAAGCAGTAAGTGTGCGTGAGATAATAGTGTCTACATCACATTAGCTAGTATGACAGTTGACAAAAGGCATTACAAAATATAAATATGTACAATTAGGAAAATCTCTGCAGGCTGTCAGGTGAAATTTGATCTAATTATTATGTTTGATGTAAACCTACAGTAATACAAAACAACAGCCAGCATCTCTACACTATTATAACGCTACATATATTGTTACATGTTTACACTTGTTTTTATTAATGTGCTGTATCATCTCTGCACAACCTGCAACATTTTGCACTGTGCACTGGTCGGCACTGCACTGTTTTCGTTTGTGCCACTGTCTTGTCTTACTGCACTGTCTTGCAGTATCTGCACATTTGCACACGTGCACTTCATGTCGTTCTGTGTGTTTTTTGTAGTCCTGTGTTGTTTCATGTAGCACCACGGTCCTGTAGAAACGTTGACTCGTGTCACTCTGTACTGTACCAACTGTATAACGTTGAAATCACAATAAAAAGCCACTTGACTTGACTTGACACTCAAGCATGGAATGAATTTGCTAAAGATCACCAGCTCTCTGACCAGCAAATCAACCCAGACCACGGCACTGCAATCTCCGTGCTAGTCATTAACGTTCACTGCATCTTACAAATACACGGCAGCTGGACCCAAACATTTAAAACGTTGACTCATTAGTCCAAACGATTGAATTCCACTCCCAAAAATGCACCATAATGCATCTGTGTACACTATAAACCACAGATAATTAAGATTTCAAGCAGGTGTACTCAGACTATTAACTGGTATTGTATATCTTGATGTTTGTTTGATATCAGTGAAAATTCTGCATAACATTGATCCTAAACTATAGTGGCTTACGAATAAGAAAATGTCCTTCATTCACTATGAAAACCCTGAAATGAATCTTAGTAGAGATATACAAAATCTGTATAGCTGTAGTTGCTGGTAGATATTAAAGTAAAATCTAGTTTGAATACATATACAAAAGGTTTGCTTTCAGTTGGTCAAAATTGGCATGAATCAGCCATTTGCATTCAATAAATAAACACAGAGTAAACGTAACTAGTAATAAAGATGAAAACTTTATTGTGATTATCCTGTCCTTCAAATTTTATAATTTGGGTGTTAACATACACTGAACATTAATACAAAGAAATAAAAATAATAGTAACCAGCATGATTGAACTTTTTCCATTTGGAAGTGAGTTAAAAATGCAGCCATTGTGATCAGATAGCATTGTGAGAATTTCTTAGGCAAGACGAGAGCAAAAGGAAAGACAGACCCTTAGATGTGACTTTCCTTTATGTGAAGCAACAAAAGTTTTGCTGTGACTAAAATAAAATAAAGAGCTACAGTAGACAAAACAGTCTGGCCTTTTCTGCTGGTACTAGCTGGGTAATCCCTCTGGAGGGATTCTGGGACTGAGTTACCAGGAACCTTGCAGTTCCCCCTTGTTACACTGTTCTGTGTTTTGCGAAATATAAGATCTCAGCTGGGCACCCGCATCTCTCCTCTGCGTTTTGGCTCCTGTTTTATCTGCTGCTTATCAGGTGAGTGAAACCAGCAGGGCAGCTAGCGCAGCCGACTGCGCTGAGCATGCACTGCCTTTGCGTGGTGAGCAGATACCAACACTTAAAGGGCTGTTCTCTTCTCTCCTGCTTGTGCCCGTTCACCAGCTCAGAACCCCAGGACAAGTCAGCAGACCAGGAATAGGGAGTTCCATCCATATCGCCATGGTACCAGCGTGTGCAAATGTGCTACCTGAAACAGTCCCTAAGCGAACCATCGTTCCTTTATTTTTCTATCAAGTCTGCGTCACTGTAGGAGTGTGATACAGATACCAGTCGACCAACTCTATTGATTGAGGGAATATAAATTAAAAAACACTAGTTGCCCAAATTGTGAAAGTACTTCCGATTTATAGGGATTTATAAACAAACTGTTTCTCCACGATTATGTAGTTAACCATCCAATGTATGATACTTGTAGCATTGTTTGATGGTTTCTAAGGAGGAGGGAAGGAGCGTGCACTGATTACAGTGCATTGCCACACCCACCACATGATAACCACCTCAGGGATGAGATCCTGAGTGCACCCATGTGGCAGGTGATACCTCGGCACCACAATGTAGGATGTAGATTAACGTCATACCCAGGATGAAGCAATTACCAGCTAAGGGCATTGCTCAAAGGTCCATTGGAGGAAAATCACTCCTGGCATTCACAGGATTTGAACCAGCAACCATCCCATTGCTGCCACAGGTCCCTAGTCTCAGACCTACCACTCCAGTTTCTAAACATGTAAAAATTACCGGCAATATGTATTTAGTAACTTTTAAAGCGCAATGACAAAAATGCTAGGTGTTTCCGCAATTTTAGTCACCAGTGTAAATGCCTAAAACAATATTAAAAAATTCAAAGAATGAATTATTAATTACTTAGAATTCAACTGAAGAGTATTGAACAGTATATATTGACCATCTAACCATCTTCCACCAGAAATTTGCACAAGTAGACTAATGGATTTTTTTGCTGTGCTGATTGTCCAGCGTGATGTTGCTGTCTAACCATGTTTCATAATTATGCACAAAGCTGACATACCGTATTGCTTCACCAAAAACAAATTCCACCGACCTCATTCACATGGTCATTAAAAATTATTCTGATGATTGTAATGTACCAAGTTTGCCCACCAATCAGGCGGTGGACTGCATTTCATTTGTCTGTCTAAAAATGCCATAATTATATTGTTCATATATCTCAATATATTAATATTTATATTCTATTTGTTACTTTTCATTGGCACAAAGACAAGAACTATATTTCACCTGATCCTTGGAACCCGTATCTGAAGCTGACAATAGAAGATACCATTTGGTCCCTATTGTAACGATCTAAGGAGCACAGTCTAAGGGCCCTACAGGTATTTTGCATCTGGTGCCAAGCTAACCAGTCTGAAGCAGTTGTCATTTTCCCATCCAGTTTGCGGCTGTATCATCTAACTTGTTGCACACACAGAGATGCAAACGATTAAAAAAAAATTACAATGTGAAAGATCGTTAATGTATACTTCAAAATATTTTAAGAAATAAACATCCAAATTGGTTCTTATTGTTCATCAGAATTAGCTAATCACAGTAAAATCAAATGAAATTGGCTAATTGGCGCATGAGCGGGTCCATTCCCAAATCTGCCGTTATAATCACAATCCGCCAAAGTTATTAAAGGTTTTAAAGGACGGTTTGCCGCACCTTAGAAGGACCTGCGCTACGTGCTTCAGACCGTGCACTTTCGATTGTGGAAAACACAGGGCCCTGAAACGCACGGCACAAGTTCTTTGTGGGCGGGGCCAACCCACTTAGATGCTAGTTTATTGGCAGAGGAATAGTCACTGCACCAGGCACATGGTCCTAAAGAGTTGTACTAATGCTGCGTTCCATTTACCTCAGAGGTCGGAACTCAGAACTGGGATTGACGTCAGACACAAGTTAACAGTGTTCCAGCACAGAAAGTCGGAAAGCCATTTAACAATACCAGGGACCCGTTTCAAAAAGCAAGATTACTTTCTTAGCTGGACAACTTGTCGGATTTAAGGTACCCCAGTTTAAATCGCCTTTATATTCGTTCACTTATATATAGCCCAGACTACCTTAAATCCGACAAGACGTCGGCTTAAGCATGAAATCCTGCTTAATGAAATGGTCCCAGTTCTAGCCCGGTTAATTGTTAGCTATTGTTAGCAATGTCAGTGGATAACTACACATTATGCGGTATTTTGAGTAGCAACATGTCCAGAGATAGCATTTGGACGATACTGTGAGTACCACCCACTTAATGAGCCTTAAATAAGACGTAAGTGCTAATAAACGGTATAACACTACAGCTTCAACTTCTGTTGATAAAGGGCGCAGCCATCTTGGATTCTGAGCTCGGGGTTGTGGTGATTCTTCTGAGTTCACGAGTCGAAATTCTGACTTCAGGGGGCGTTACTGTTAAAATTTTCGACTAGGAAGTTGGAATTTCGAGGAGATGCCGAGAACCCACACCCACACCGGACCTCCACGGAAAAGGCTCCCCACCCCTGTTCTACATAATCGCCATGGTGGTGGATCACATGAATTCGTCTGTTCGTGCATTGTGCAGAATTCAACACCAGGTGAACTCTACTATCACATCAAACAGATCTTTTGGTGTGGTTCAGAACTACAGCCCTAGAAGAGACTTTAAGACAATCTATTCTATTAAGTAGGATTGTTCAGAGGGCCACTGCATTGTTGAGAAAGGCACCTCTGTTGAAAATCTTTGATATGGAGAAGATAAATTCTTTATTCGGGTTCTATATATGTCTTTGTTAATTAAACATTTGGTTCCTATACAATAAGGATGTACAAATGCTTCGTTTCGACCAACACATCACTGGAGCTGGGCTTTTTCCCAATCCAGAACTGGTTCCGCGCATTTCCACTGTAAAACACTGGCCCTGGAGCAGGAAAAACTGCTCCAGCATGGCACCACAGAAAAGCTGGTCTCGGAATTTGGCACCTTAAAGTCAGTGAAAGTGGGATGGGCTATCTTCCAGAATCCCGGAAAATTCAGTGCATCGCCCAGCTCAATATAAAAAAAATCATGATACAATTGGCTGATGACACTATAGGATATGAAATGACCACAATGTA
The DNA here is from genome assembly GCF_023856365.1 of Brienomyrus brachyistius. Lineage (NCBI taxonomy): Eukaryota > Metazoa > Chordata > Actinopteri > Osteoglossiformes > Mormyridae > Brienomyrus > Brienomyrus brachyistius. The sequence continues at coordinate 45,564,563 of NC_064533.1, read as the reverse complement.
GGATAACAGAAAAATGGAACAGAGTAAAGTTAAAAATATTGCAAAATGCTAGTTTAGAGAAAATAGTGTGGTAATAACATACAGTGTATACAATATAGGTTCCTTAGTTGATAAGTGGCATATATTTCCATTGAATATATGCGATTAGGTCCATCAGAAATGCCAATCTTGGGTAATCTTCATTGGAAGAAGTAGCGTAATTTAATTTTTTTTTCATTCCAGCTGTAGAATCTGCCTGTCTGTGTTTTCCCTGTTTGGATACAGCTTCATTACATGCAAGACATCAGATGTTGCCGGACGGCATGTTTGATGTTCAGGCTACGGCTTCGACAAACTGCTCCGTCTGCAGTCATTCAAATACCCAGCCGGTCACGTGATGACCCGCTTCGAGCTGCGCTCAGCAGATTTATTTGTTATTTCTCAAAGTTGGACCTCGCTATTCCCACTTTCAGAGAAGCTGCGCCGCTGTCAGCACATTAAATCCTACAGTTCTGGTGCCGATCTTCCCCGAGGTCCTGTTTAGTTTCTTTCCAGCTTCAGTTATAAAGGCTATTTTTTTCCCCATTTCTTTTATCCACCGTTCTTGATCCGATGCTCCTACCCACTCAAAAGTATATGGAAACATGAGACTAATTCCCAACATAAAATCATCCATAATTGATTGACAACATAGTGATACTAGAGAGAAGCAAAAAAGCAAAAAGATAAAAAATAAAGCAAAAGAAAACAATAATAAATGATGAGAGACATAATACTGTGATTAAAGGGACATATGGGATGTCAATTTCTATTACAGAGAGAAAGATACACAATATATGAAATGGTCAAATTTCAGTGGTGATCCCTTTCATGTATCTATAACTCGAAAATTTCAATGTCTCCAATATATGGAGGATCATTCATTGAACTGATGGTTGCCTGGATTGCCAGTAAACCATAAGCATGATTTAATTTAATTTGTTAAATCTTTATTTAATTTGTTGTTACAAGATAAACTTTTCACAGCAATTTGTTGCAAACGCACTTAAGATTCTCATTTAATTTTGCGCTGATTTGTAAAATCTGAAAGTCCTTTTAAACGTGGCTGTAATATATGGGTTGTTCACCCACTGGTCTGATCCTCTTAAAAGGAAACCTCACCACATCGTCAAAATATCGCCTAAATCCCGCCGCACCTCGCAAGACACTTCAAAGAATTCAGATGTATGCTGTGCGTAAAAATCTGTTCACTTATTATGTCAAGAACATAGTACTTTACTGGATTAAAATAAATCTTACACTAATCTATTGAAAACCTGACAAAAGGAGCCCAAGATTTCAAGCCACTTAGCTAAGTAGAGTTGAAAAAGCTCTGCATTATTTATGTTCGCTAATGGCGCCGCGATGCTCTTTGTGTGCGTCAGCAGCAGCGCGATCTGCTAGAAAAACAACAGCTGTAATCAAAGTGATACATTCCCCAGTTTTACATTCCTAACTGGGTGATCAAGTAGACCTAATTCCTGACAATTAAATGCTTTTTTATAGATTATCCCTATTTATAAAAGGGTTTAAAAAGCATCGTGTAGCTCTCTTTGGCAAAGAATGTTACGCTTTGCAAATGAAATACAAACGGCCAGGCTGCCTAACAAGAAAGATGTTACGTTACGTTCATTGGTACACGCACGTACATATTCATTAAGGTTAGAGTGGGCCAAACTAATTTGGGGAGCAAGTCTTACTAATAAAAAATACAATCTGTATTAATTGGTGAGTAAAATTACTAAAATCTCATGAGTTACAGAAAAAAATATAAAAAATAATAAGACTTAATGTTCCATGTTGGATATGTTGCTGCATTAATACTCTGTGTCCATTTTATTAGGTACACTTGCTTGCCAATCCGGACAGCTGTTCTTTTGAACACCGAATCCTGTGACTGCAACTGAATACGCACATTATGCAACATTATGTCTGAGAGATTCACTTACTGTTCAATTAAGCGTTAGAACAGCTAAGGTGCCTGATCTAAGTGTTCTTGAACATGGTGTGATTGTCGATGCCATGTGTGAGGGTTCCGGCACCCTCAGGAACAACCGCCCTCCTGGGATTTTCACACAACTGCAGTATCTAGAGTTTACAGAGAACGGGGTGATGGAACTTCAATCGCTGAATACAGCATGTTAATGAGGGAGATAGGGGGAGAACGGCCAGACTGGTTAAAGCTAACTGGGAGGTAACAAGTGCAAAAAGCTCAGTGCAAATGGTTTCTCTGACTGCACAGTGCATTTACCCTTGAAGCGATTCTGGAATCAAAAGTGTGTCTTGAATGATACTAGCTAGGCTTACCTAACAATGTGGCCATGAAGTGTATATGTAGTAATTTGTGGAATTAAAATAACAAGTAAACACAGTTATTTATCGTTAATTGGCGTTAGGTGTATTTGCCTTAACTTAGTGTATTGTGTGCACTTGTGGACAGCAAATGTGTTGCTCATTGAAAAATATTGTTTGTTCAACCCCGATAAGATACATTAATGACAACAGTGGGGTTGGCGAGTGGCTCGGTGGGCTACATCTCCGTGCCCATGATCAAAAGGTCTCTGGTTTGAGTCCTGGCCTTGGCAGAACAGACACTTACCAGTGGGCCCTTGAGCGAGGTCCTCTATCTCCCTCCCCCCCCACGCCGCCAATCTCTAGCGGTGTATCCAGGCTGGTATCCATGAGATCCCACCTTATGTAGCCTGTGATTGGATGAGTGGGAACATGTACGCAGGCTGGTATCCTTGAGACCCCGCCTTATGTAGCCTGTGATTGGATGAGTGGGTACATGTACGCAGGCTGGTATCCTTGAGACCCCGCCTTATGTAGCCTGTGATTGGATGAGTGGGTACATGTATGCAGGCTGGTATCCATGAGACCCCGCCTTATGTAGCCTGTGATTGGATGAGTGGGTACATGTACGCAGGCTGGTATCCATGAGACCCTGCCTTATGTAGCCTGTGATTGGATGAGTGGGAACATGTACGTAGGCTGGTATCCTTAAGACCCCGCCTTATGTAGCCTGTGATTGGATGAGTGGGTACATGTATGCAGGCTGGTATCCATGAGACCCCGCCTTATGTAGCCGGATTGTTTCTGTCCCAAACCATGACCTGGTCCAGGTGTGTTAGAAGATGAACATATATACCAACAATAATGCTGCATATGCTGTCGCTCAATAAAAAGGACAAAGAGGATAAAACAGTCTGCCATTCACTTTTATTTGGTTTTATCCTTCAAGCAAATAAGCTAAATCAGCAAAGTACAAAAGTTAAATTACAATTAAAGTACATCGGCATCACTAGCAGGTTGATGTAAGTAAATGTTCTAAAACAATAATACACATGCTGGTTAATTTGAAGAAAACAACATTAAAATGGTCCCTAATGCATTCTTAGTGCAATCTCCTGTGGATCGAGTGCATTCAGTTTTGAATGAACATCATTTTACCTTAAAAGACCTTAATTATTTTAGGGAAAAACATGAAATCTTTAGAAACACCAGTTAATTAATGCATTGAATCATGAACACAGACTTTTTCCTGTACACTGTGATTTCTTGAGAATACTTATTTATCACAATAATGAATCCGTGTTTCTTTCAGCTGCTGATCCGCAACAGCGCCACCTGGAGGCTGGAGTCTATCTCAGGAGGCACAGGGACACGAGGCAGGGGTACCCAGGCACCCAGCTAATCCAATAACGTTATGCATTTTTTCTGGCTCTGTCACTCAGGGGGCCTTGGAATCGTTCTGATCCCTCCCCCCTTTATGTTACCTGTGACACCCCAGATGGGATATCAGTCTACTGGCCGACACACACACACTGTAGGCAACTGAGTGATACTAGGTAGCTTAACTGTAGGATTTTGGACTGCAGCATGAACCAAAAGAGCCAGAGAAAAACCTATAGAAACATATATATATATATATATATATATATATATATATATATATATATATATATATATATATATATATATATATATATATATATATATATACCTATGTGTTTGCATGTTCTCCCCATGTCATCGTGGGGTTTCCTCTGGGTACTCCGGTTTCCCCCCACAGTCCAAAGACATGCTGAGGCTAACTGAAGTCACAAAAAAATTGCTCATTGGTGTGAATCGTGGTGTGAGTGTGCCCTGCGATGACCTGGCCCTCCATCCTGGGTTGTTCCCTGCCTCGTGCCCATTGCTTCCATGATAGGCTCCGGACCCCCTGCGACCCAGTAAGATAAGTGGTTTGGAAAATGGATGGATGGATGGAGATATATATTGGGTTAAGCTCATGATGCATCCAGCATGTGGTCACGCACCTATTCAAGTGAACACTGAGCACGCCCAGGACTATCCTACCAAACAGCTGGAGGACACTGAGCACGCCCAGGACTATCCTACCAAACAGCGAGAGGACACTGAGCACGCCCACGACTATCTTACCAAACAGCTGGAGGACACTGAGCACGCCCAGGACTATCCTACCAAACAGCTGGAGGACACTGAGCACGCCCAGGACTATCCTACCAAACAGCGAGAGGACACTGAGCACGCCCACGACTATCTTACCAAACAGCTGAAGGACACTGAGCACGCCCACGACTATCTTACCAAACAGCTGGAGGACACTGAGCACACCCAGGACTATCCTACCAAACAGCTGAAGGACACTGAGCACGCCCACGACTATCCTACCAAGCAGTGAGAGGACACTGAGCACGCCCAGGACTATCCTACCAAACAGCGGGAGGACACTGAGCACGCCCAGGACTATCCTACCAAACAGCGAGAGGACACTGAGCACACCCAGGACTATCCTACCAAACAGCTGAAGGACACTGAGCACGCCCACGACTATCTTACCAAACAGCTGGAGGACACTGAGCACACCCAGGACTATCCTACCAAACAGCTGAAGGAGACTGAGCACGCCCACGACTATCCTACCAAGCAGTGAGAGGACACTGAGTACGCCCAGGACTATCCTACCATACAGCAGGAGGACACTGAGCACGCCCAGGACTATCCTACCAAACAGCGGGAGGACACTGAGCACGCCCAGGACTATCCTACCAAACAGCGGGAGGACACTGAGCACGCCCAGGACTATCCTACCAAACAGCGAGAGGACACTGAGCACGCCCAGGACTATCCTACCAAACAGCGAGAGGACACTGAGCACACCCAGGACTATCCTACCACACAGCTGGAGGACACTGAGCACGCCCAGGACTATCCTACCAAACAGCTGGAGGACACTGAGCACGCCAAGGACTATCTTACCAAACAGCTGGAGGACACTGAGCACGCCCAGGACTATCCTACCAAACAGCTGAAGGACACTGAGCACGCCCAGGACTATCCTACCAAACAGCTGGAGGACACTGAGCACGCCCAGGACTATCCTACCAAACAGCTGGAGGACACTGAGCACGCCCAGGACTATCCTACCAAACAGCTGGAGGACACTGAGCACGCCCAGGACTATCCTACCAAACAGCTGGAGGACACTGAGCACGCCCAGGACTATCCTACCAAACAGCTGGAGGACAATGAGCACGCCCAGGACTATCCTACCAAACAGCGAGAGGACACTGAGCACGCCCAGGACTATCCTACCAAACAGCGAGAGGACACTGACCACGCCCAGGACTATCCTACCACACAGCTGGAGGACACTGAGCACACCCAGGACTATCCTACCAAACAGCTGGAGGACACTGAGCACGCCAAGGACTATCTTACCAAACAGCTGGAGGACACTGAGCACGCCCAGGACTATCCTACCAAACAGCGAGAGGACACTGAGCACGCCCAGGACTATCCTACCAAACAGCGGGAGGACACTGAGCACACCCAGGACTATCCTACCAAATAGCGAAAGGACACTGAGCACGCCCAGGACTATCCTACCAAACAGCGAGAGGACACTGAGCACGCCCAGGACTATCCTATCAAACAGCGAGAGGACACTGAGCACGCCCAGGACTATCCTACCACACAGCTGGAGGACACTGAGCACGCCCAGGACTATCCTACCAAACAGCTGGAGGACACTGAGCACGCCCAGGACTATCCTACCACACAGCTGGAGGATACTGAGCACGCCCAGGACTATCCTACCACACAGCTGGAGGACACTGAGCACGCCCAGGACTATCTTACCAAACAGCTGGAGGACACTGAGCACGCCCAGGACTATCTTACCAAACAGCTGGAGGACACTGAGCACGCCCAGGACTATTCTACCAAACAGCGGGAGGACACTGAGCACGCCCAGGACTATCCTACCAAACAGCTGGAGGACACTGAGCACACCCAGGACTATCCTACCCTATGGCTATGGGAGATGGGAGGAAGTGCCAGGAGAAAACCAGTTGAATTCAGGGAAAGACAGGCTCCAGCTCAGCAAGAATGCAGCATTCAATACTAACACATATTAACGACATGACTGTAGTAACCATCTTATGTACCACAATTGTCTTTAAAGCTATATGTGGTATATAAACATTATAAAACTTAATTCATGTAATATATTTATTAATGAGAAGAATAAAGACAGATAAAAATCTATTATGTATGGAATACAACAAAATGAAAGGAACATTTAGAAAATAAATGTGATTATGGTATCTCTGATCATCACTTGATACTGTGCTGACAAGCAAAGTCCATTAAGCCATCTTCAAATATGGAAAATTTTATGATTTTACAATGATTACATATTCACTTCACAGCTGGCTGCCTTTATGCGTCTCCATTTGTCATTGACTATTGTGTCCAATTATATGATTAGCTTTGAAAACTGCAGCACTTCGAGAGCCCTTATGTTTTCCATTGCACTGAGTGATTCACAAACAAAGTCATTACAACATGTATTCACACATATCAAATAACAAACAGATGGTCATTGTACATGAAGGCTGATTTGTTTTCAGCACAAGCGATGGAAAAAATTGGAATTTTTTTGCTTAGCTTTGTTTAATTCCGACTTCTTTTTTATAACCAGAGAGCAGCATCTGGTTGTCGAGCTTTTAAATCAGCTTGAATGAAAGACAATCTTGTTTTCATTAATGCCTACACTGTGAAAGTGCTTCTCATGAAGATTTTAAATGAGCAAGAAAGCTCGCCTATAATTTATCATAGCTTGCATGACTGGACTGAAGATTTAATTGTTTTTAATGGCACTGACTGTCAGAATGGTTCCTTGAGCTCTGATAGGTTGAATGTCGTGAATATAGGAAAATCTGTGTTCAAGAAGCTTCCAGCCATCTGCTATTAACAAATTATAAAGCTAATTTTAATTGCAGTTTGATATTTGTGGAGAAGAAATAGATGCAATACACAAGTATCAACTAGCTAGTTAGTTCATAATAAAAACTTGTACTTCATTGCCTGCAAAATAGCTGCTGTGTGACCTGACCGTCTAGTTCCTGCTACAAGGATTTTTCCGGCAGAACAATTAGGTGCCGGATATATGAGCTGATTGCTCACAAGTGTTATGATCTAAAGTGATTTTTATTTTATTCTCCTTGTTATGTCCAAAGTAATGGAACAATACTCAGTGGTCAATGACTTTAATAACTCAGATCCCAGATCAGTCTATCACGCCATAAAAGAAAAAAAAAACTACAGGTAGCACAGTCGTTAAGGAAATGGACCCGTAACCTCGCTTGCTAGTTTCAGATCCTAGAAGCAGCCTTTTAAGCAAAGTAGTCAGCTTACATTGCTTCAGTTCAAATATCCAGGGAAATAACTAGCTAATGTTAGTGATTAAAGGGAGCGAGGCATTGACTAAACGGAGACATTTACAAAATAATAGGCGACTGTTTAACTGAAAACAATGCCCGTTGATGTAGCATGAAAAATGGCATCCTTTAGCGATATATAAACATATATCCACTACTGTCCTAATTAAAGAGCTGTATTTTCATCTCTGTGTTTCTCTGTTTATCTGTCCATCCATGCCGCTGGGTATCCTGGTCAAGGTTACAAGGTTGTGGGGGGGGGCAAGATCCAAGCAGCGTAGGTCAAAAGGCTGGAGTACGCCCTGGACGGGATGGATCTGTGTTTAGTATATATCTAACTATCTAGAGCAAATCCATGTATATACATCAGATTATTTTAAGCACACTTTTCCTATTCTTCTCTATTTATCAGAATCTTCCATGTTGTAAACTGCAAAATATTTCCCCACGTGGTTAGATTATGAAGGCATTGGAGCTGCTATAACACTTAAATGCACACCAACCTGGCGAAATTCGCCTATAGCATTTACCTATGAAAATCAGCAGTATACAACAAATAAAATTATTACACAGTTGTTCCTCTCCAGTAGAAATATTCAAATTGGAAGCCTAGTAATTAAAAAATAATTTAAATCGCCTCCTTTCGCACTTCTTGCCCCTTCCATCGCGTGTGCCTCCTCAGATCACGGGCAGTATCTCCTTTAGGACGGGCTACTCTGCGCTTAAAATAATATAATATGCAGGCCTCTGCCTCCATCTAGTGGACAAATAGACGCACAGCACAATAAAATTGATCAATTAGAACAGTGAGCCATCTAAGTCATTTGCTATCTGTCTTCCAACCATAAAGGATTATCAAATCAAACAAAAAAATTCTAAGCGAACAATATATTATTCTCACTAGTGTTGGTGTGTTTAAAAGCGTCACTGCACTATATTAACTACAGGAATATTTGTACATGGTAAAAACATTCATACAACAATATTGATGTTCATCTATGTTATTCAAATTTGTTCTAATAAAGGATGTTTGTGCACATGAGCATTACTTATTTTTGTATTTGTTTCATCGTTTCAAAACGCCGTACTTATTGATTCAATATTATTGATTAATATTGGGCTCTATGGGCTTCCGTAGTTTGTAGCCTTTGCCCTTTTCATCCTTTATTGATTTTTTTGTTACTTTAACTTTTATTTTAAGTTTTGTTCTTGTTTGTTAGTGTATTTGTTATTTCTCGGTTCTTGTCAGTTCTCTTAATAAACAAGTAATATCATCTGGGAGATGTTTACAACCACTGGCTCTAGGGGTTTGTGTAAGTGAATTTTACGTTTTTACTGCTGTCTTGAAGTTTGTTTCCGTTTTATGTCTACATTGTCATTCATTTTGCAAGCAGAACTCTAGCGACTGAAAACTTTGGAAACGAATGCATTTAATATCATACAACAATATAATTTAGTAAGCCCGCTTATTGACCATTTAGTGATGCAATAAAATGCAAAATACTTTATTTTTAGCGATGTAGCTAGCACAACCGTAACATTATTATTTTGTAGTGACAGTGATTAGAATGTCATTGTTCCCAATGAATGTCAGCGATGGCATTTTAGTCGTCTGTAACTGGTTCACGCGTTAAAAGCGTTAAGCTATAAGTCTGCGGTTTACGTGTGATGTTGTGCAAATCCGTAGATGCTTCTTGGTGACATAAAACCGTTTACTTTAAATGAAGTTGTGATACCCCAGTCTGTAACGTACTTTACAGATCCTGAAAACCAGTTTCAACGAACGTCATCTCCACTTATAGCAAACCTAAAATATAAAGAATTGTATCATAAATAGGGATATTGTCAGACTTTAAGTACGTTTATAGCAATAACGTTCTTATTATCCATGTGTAAATATATAGATATTGTCATTGAAGAGCTGATCCCTACAGGGTTTTGGGGGTAACCCACACACTGCAGCAGTGCCTGGACGGTAGCTGTGGTTTGTGTCAATCATCAGTGTGCTTTGTGCTGTCTCACATTTACATTGTTATCAGATGTTTTTGTCCAAAGTGATGTGCAGGTTAGACGTTAGTCAGCCAATCCTGGGAGTTATTAGGGGTTAAGATCCTCACTCGAGGGCCCAACATTGAAACCACTCTGCCAACCGTGGGATCTGAACCAGCCACCTTCCGATCATGGGCACAGAGTCCTTACTCAGATAGTCACACAGAATTTCCCCTCTTATTTTAGTAACTGTAGTCCTATGATATTTCTAATATGTATCACAGATGGGTCATTCCATACCAACTCCAGTAGACCAACCAGTTCATATCATGGATTTCTTGAACAAAGCCATGTGACCTTGCAAAATCCTATAGTTCTGCTCCAAATACCCTTTTAGTTATGAAGTTTTGAACTCTGTCCCTCTGATCTGTGGCATTCAAATGTAAATTCAAGTGTAAATAACTGTACTGTCATGGAATGTGGCTTTTGTCATACCTCCTAGTCCTAAACAATCACCTATGTTGTCTATGCTGTGGATCAGCTTTGCTCAACAATATATTCATATTAAATCAAAGGATGTTGAGCATGCAGTGGTTTCAAAGTCATTAATGTTGTTGAAACTGCTTCTTCTGAAGCAACAAATTTTTCAGTGATCAAACAGTATCCATCCATCGTGGTCAGGGTCACCTGGAGCCTATCCCAGGCAGCACAGGGAGCGAGGTGCAGGCATGCGCTTGATCCGAAGCCGGTCCATTATAGGGGTATCTTCACACACTCACACTGTAGAACGTTTTTGTTTTATTGTTAATGCTTTAGATCAGTGTTTCCCAACCCAGACCTCAGGCACCTCCTAGCTCAGGGGTGGCCAATCTTATCCGCAAAGGGCAGGTGTGTGTGCGGGTTTTTGCTGCAATTCCCTAATTAAGTTACTAATTAGAGGACTGATGGGCTGAAGAGTCCTCGCACCTGGGTTTGAATAGCTGACCTAAAGGTTATCCCAAAGCCTGCTTATACACTGGCCCTTTGCGGGTAGGATTGGCCAACCCAGTCCTAGCTCCCTGTTAGAAAGTCCACATTTTTGCTAGGGAGCTGGGAGGGAGCGAAAACGTGGACTGCTGCGGGTCCCTGAGGACCGGATGGGGAAACGTTGCCGGAGGTAGTACTTGCTATTGGGTACTGGCAGGTAAGCGCATTGACGGAAGGAATGTGTAAAAGCAGGCCCAAAATGCGTCAGAATCAGCTTATCATTTACCTACCCAGGAATGTCACATCTACATTTTTAAAAAAGTATTTTTCTTGCACTTTTTGCCAACCTATGCCTATGTCATGCTTTCTTTTAAAAAAAAACTGCACTGAACTTATTCGTTGAAATACAGTGATCTTTCAGCTCTGTTCAACTGAATACATTGGCCATTTCCTTCCTCATAATAGCCCAAAAACATCCCCGTTAAACTTCAGTACCAGAATTAAGTTTGAAAAAACGGGGGGATTTCAGGGGATATCTGAAGACACATCCCATAATCAATAGCGGAAAGTTGCCTTGGAAATGAAAATGAGGTCCCATTTATCAGATCAAGGGAAATCCCAACAGCTATTTTTCAAAAAAACGGTAAAGATAATGTCTCAATTTTTTTTGTGTGTCTTTATTTGGTATCAGAATAAAAACACTATAACATTAAATATAACTTATGCCAGTTTAAAAAAAATTAATTAAAAAAACAAAGAAAAAAGGTAAGACTTTCCTTGGGGAGGCACAAGTAACTTGGTTACGACTCACATACAATCCATAAGCAAACATTGTAACTGGCTGCAATACATAAACCGATATGATTCGACATACATGGGATCAGTACGTAACTAACACTTAGTTTTTGGTTAATTAATGCATTAAATGCGTGCTACTACATTATTTGTTCCTCCTCTAGTAAAGTGCTACCCAAAAAGCCCACAGTGTGGGGGATGCACGCCATCTCTCTGCTTCCCATACTATCTGTCACACACTTCCTTACCACACAGATAAAGCTCCCCTGTGTAAAAGCCTGCTGATTGTCCCCAGCGCCCTGGCTGGCCTGCTGACTGTGGGCCTTCCTCAGTACCAGAGCATCTTCTCCTATAACCTGCAAGCCATCAGAGAGGAGTGCCAGGTGAGCGATGCTGCTCTCTGGACCACACTGCCACCTGTCTCCATCTGCATTATGAACCATGAACCATATTATGAACCATGTGCAGTCCCGCGTAAAGGTGGGGAGTTCAGGTCCAGAAAGTAAAAATCCGGACCAAGATTTTGTTTCAACCAACCAGTTGAGTATAAAGAGTCACAAACAACTTTCAACTGGTTGGGTGAAACAAAATCTTGGTCTGGATTTTTACTTTCTGCACCTGAACTCTCCACCTATGATGTAAAGTCTTAGACAGTCAAAGATGTACATGTTGGTGTTAAACTATGATAGCATGTCTATCCAGGAGCATCAGCTGTTGGAACAAAACCTCCTATAGTATTTGAAGTCACCACCCAATATACCCACATATTTGTTCAGTCACCCACTAACTTTCCTTGTTTGGCAAATTAGTACCTGATCAAGTTGTTTACGTAATTAAGTTAATTAATCAAGTGTGCTGATGGTAAAGTTAAAATTACTACCCAGATAAATAGCATTAATCATTTTCTTTGGCTGCCTAAGACATTTACACAGTACATGTCTTAAGGTGCATGCTGCCAGGACCTCTTACGATGGGTATTTTGAAATGGAATAGTGATGTTAGTCATCCCCATAGGAAAATTGACTTTTTGTCTAGTCTAGGTGATGGATAGAATAGTGTATGATGGAAATTTGCTGAGTATATGGTGCAGAGGAGTGAAGGTTTAAGGTTTCTCTGTATGACTATGTGTCTGCCAGTCTGTCTGTAACTGATAATGTTTTTTGGGGGTTTTCCTAGCTGTGGCGGTTGCTTTGTGGAAGACTGGTTTGTTTGGACTTAAAGGACACATTCTGCAGTAGTCTCCTCATATACAATTTTCGCATTTTCGAGCGACGCTACGGAAGCCGCAAATTCGCCGTGAGTACCTCCACTTCGCAAGCTTTTCAGCCTCATTTCCAGCCATTTCAGACATATTCCAGAAATATTGCTTTTGGAATCTCACGTAGTCAGTTTAGAAAAATTGACTGCAAATCAGAATATTGTGGTTGTAATATGTTTGTGTAAATGTATCAGATTAGAGATTTTTTTTTTCATGTGGGTGGCAAGTAAAATAAAGGTATAAGTAACGTAATATTGTATAGCACTCTGCTGGTTTCTGCATGACAGTTTTCGCAGAATAAAAACATTTAATATGAATGAAATATAGAAATAGCTAGTAAATAGTTATAGCAAATAATGTTTTATTTGGAATGTCTTAGTTTGTAGTAATATTAATAATTAATTTTTTACATCTATCCATCCATCTTCCACATGGCTTATCCAGTTTTGGGTTACTGTGAGTCTGGAGCTTGTTCTGGGTGTTGGTGCCAATGGGATGCCATCCCATCCTGGGTGTTCCTCTGCCATATGACCTATGCTTCCTGGGACATGGTTCAGGCTCACCAAACCTGCACTCGATATGGATGGATGGATAGATGGATGGATGAATGAATGAATGAATGAATGAAAAGTTTATCAAGTTAAAGTAGGGGTGCACAATATCAAATGACAATATCACATCTCAGTATGTCATATTTTATGTCATATTTGATTTATTAAAAAAAAAGAAAATGCAATCACCCGAAATAAACTATAGCCAAACAGAACTTATTCTTATCTACCAGTAGAGTGTGTCAGATTAGTCGGTGGTTTTGCCGTGCGTTGTATCAACAGACACGAAGCATTTTACATCATTTACATTTACAGTATTTGGCAGACACCCTTAGCCAGAGCGACTTACATAAGTGCTTTGAGACTCTGCGATGAATTTCCAATACTAGCTCAATAAGGACCCAAGCAATGAATACCATCTGTCTGAAAACTCCGTTGAGAAGTGCAGAATTTTTTTTTTCTTTTTTTTTTTTAAACACACACACCAGGCAGTGCCGCCAACACACACACACACACACACAAAGCAGTGCTGCCAAACGCCATGTGATTATTGCACATCGCCATGACGATGTTGAAATAATGTATCATGCAGGACCAAGTTAAAGTCATAATTATAGAATTAAACCATGTTAATGAATGACAAAGTTAATTACTCTAAACAGTGTGTAAGATCTGGTGTAAAATGATGTTTCCTTCTGCGCAGTCTTTCCTGCTTGGGACATGGATCCTCTCTGCACTGATGGACATGCTGCTCGTCGAAACCCTGCACCATCTTTTCCATCTTAAAGTGGATGTTTTGCCATCGGGGCTGTAAGTCAAATATTCCTTTATCTATGCTTCTGGAATAATAGGCAGTGTCACATTTCCACCTTAGCATGTCATGTGGGACTCCACAAAAAACAGGCCTTCAGATGCATCACGGTGCAAAGTGACGCTCGGTTATGAGGCCCGAGAACAAGAAGTTTTATCGATGATGGAAAAAAAGCCTGAAATGATATAATGTTGCATCGCTTTTCAGGATTTTATGAAATGCGTTTTACTATCAAACATGACGGTACCCTTGGATATATTAAGTATTTTTCACATGCTTTCTGTTTAGCGACAAAAATACATAATAATAAGCATCTTTGAAGAAGTGAACGGCCCAAGATTAGATTATACGAGTTTGTAGCCTTCAGACACACTCAAAAAATTGTTTTCGAAAAACTGGAAAACAACATATGATGCTAGTTTTATGATGTTTCATAAATAAGATATGAGCTGATAGGTACTTATTTGAAGTTAAAAACACCGAGAGAAATTCTTGATCTGTAAAAGTCTACAGGCAGCAGTTAACCCTTAAATCATAGCACTGGTGAGGTTGCTTAGAGAGCGTACACTGCTGGTGTGCAGACTCTTTCGGCGTACACTGCGTAGGTAGTTCCTGTAGAGGATGACGCTGATGACCCGGTCCTGAAATTGCTTGGAGACGATATAATAGAGGATTATGTCCAGGACGGTGCTGAGGTTCATCAGGAAGGTGGTGAAGGCGGCCCAGGCGCTGTAGTCATGGCCGCTGTTTTCCAGCAACAGGAAGATCAGGCAGATGTGAAAGGGCACGAAGCACACCAGCACTTGCACGATGAGCGTGACGATGATGCGGATGGACTTCTGCTTCACTTTGGGCTTGAGCTTCGAGGTCCTCCCGTGGAAGAGGTTGTTCACGATGATTCCGTAGCAGGCGAGCATGATGGAGGCGGGCACCAGGAAGAAGAACACGAGCCGCACGAAATTCATGGGGTTATCGCGCTTCAGGTGGATGATGTCGCGCGTCTTCGCGCAGGTGGTGAAGTTGGAGGCGCGGTCAGGGTCTTCGTCGGTGAACAGCAGGGGCGCCGTGCTGCCCAGGGTCATGACCCACACTCCTATGCAGGAAAGCACAGCCTTGCCCGTGTTCTTCAGCTCCTTGCTGTGTCGTGGCTGAACAATGGCTACATAGCGGTCGGTGCTGATCAAGGCGAAAAGCCAGAGGGCCATGCAGGGATAAAATGTCGTTAAGGCGGCACTGATCCGGCAAAAGTAATCCCCGAAAGGCCAGCGGTCCTTGCCATAGTATATTATGCGGAAGGGCAATAGGACAATGAAGGTGAGGTCCACTATAGCCACGTTGATCATGTAAATAGTTACAGAGTTTCTCCTCTTGGTGGTCAGAGCAAACACCCACAGCGCCGTGACGTTGACCACGATTCCGATGAGGAAAATGGTACAGTAGAAAACCAATCCGGCATAGCGATACTCTATAGGGACAAGCTCCTCAGACATGCTCGCTAAAGATCCCCGATTCTCCGTCGTCGGTCCGGGAAAAACTTCAGTATAACTAGAATTTAGGAATACAGGGTAAGAGTTAGGTATAAAATACTGTTTTCATTTCATTTTCACTTTTTCTTTGTAATTTCCTCTTATACAAGAGAAGTATATGGAGATCTATCACTGGAAATCCCCCTTTAAACCCTGCTTGGGGAAAAAAGTAGAAGAAAAATATGCTTTCAACATTTATGTTAGCATATGTCGTTGTTTTATAATGGAAAAATATATAAAAAATCTTCAAAGGTCCTCCCATTTATGTTGACATCTGAAGTCTGAACAGACAGTACAGAATGTCACTTATATATTAGTAACAGAATTGGAAGTAGATAGGTCCGCTAGTTAAGTATATGTGCTCTGTTTTGGTTGGTGGCTTTGATTCATTATTGGCTTGTTTAAAAATAGAGATGATGTCTTCACACGTACTGCAGCTTCAGGTTTCATTTTGAGTCGTTTCATCTTTTCCGTTGAAGGAGAATTATAAGCACCCCCCCAATTCTTCCCCTGGGGGATTATGGAAAATGTCTTGCAATACCTAAACCAATCATATTAAAATCCCCCCCTCCCTTTGCTTGTATGAACGCTAAAAAGTGATTTTGTGTGCTAAACTGAACTAAATGCTCTCCTTGTCTTACTGTGTCTTACTGTACTCATATTTAGCCACTGTCACAGGAAGTGCTTTACCTATCTGGCTGGTATTCGATTAATGTCTAAAGGTTGGACTTCAAATATATAGCTGAACTTGAGCTTTTATTCTATTTTTGTAACTCTACTATTTAAGCTTTTTGTAATTTGACAACTCATAAGTAGTTACAATGACAATATAATATAGAAATGATCCCCCACTAATCTGAATCCTATAAAGAATGTAAAGGCATGTAAAAATTATACCTGATTACCTGCTATGAGTAATTAGAACGCTCTGACGTAAATGAAAGGTTTGTTAAACATATAATTTTATTACATATACTTTATGCTGTTCATTAATGCCGCAAACTGCAAAGGCTTACTACAGTGGTGGAATGTTGAATATAGTAAGATGGCCGTTCACACGGCCTGATGCAGGAATTAGTTTGCCTTATATGCATCTCTTGTGCCTCCTCGGCTGCTTACTACCTTCTCAACATGGCCGTGCCACCGATTCGCGTGTTTTTGAAGGCACGCTTACCTCAGTCTTTGTCATCTTGTGCCATAGGGTCTGTGCTGAGCCTCTGTGCTGAGCGCCTGCCGAGGAAGTGATTCAAGTTGCTCTTTCAGCCCCGTTTCTTGTAATTGTCTGGTGTGAGACCACTGTACTTCCTGCTTTGGTCTAAGTAACTAACATGTGGATGAAAAAGCTTGTCATTTACCCTGTCTGTCGTCATTTTATAAGCGGTGTTCCAGTGGTCTTCTGATGTGTCATTTATCTCGACAAAAGGTTTGATTAAAGGTTTATGTTAAATCATATTAATTATTAGAGGTTGGTGGGATTGAACCCTGAGCCAATGTCTTTCATTGTAGACAAACAAGAATCTTTAAAAACAGGAAGTAGTAGCTTGTCTGGATTTGTGATTATTGTATCTTCATTTGTTTTCTTTCAGTCACCATTGTTTCATTGTCCATGGACATAAATCCATCCATTTTCTGAAAAGTTGTCCTATTCAAGGTCACGGGGGGGGGGGGGGGGGGGGGCTGCAGGTGCAAGGCAGGGAACAGGCCAGGATGAGGCGCCAACCCATTGCAGGGTGCATACACACACACACACACACCTATGGACAATTTAGTAGCTCCAGCTAACCTCAGCATGTTTTTGGACTATGGGAAAACCAGAGTACCAGGGGAAAGCCCTACGACAACATGGAGAGAGCATGCAAACACCCTGGCGGAGACTCGAACCCGGGTTCCACAGGGCTAACCACTGCGCTTTCATGCATCAATTCCTGCCTGAAAAAAGAGTAGCTTTACCGAACCATAATTAGAGGTTGAGGAAAGGAATTTTATGGTCTAAGAGCGAGCACTATCTTCCCATTAGAGGAAATATCTTCTTGATGGCCTACAGTATGTGCCTGTTTCTCCAAATCTCCTTCAAACTCCAGCAGCCTCATTGAGGGAATGAAGTTAGTTAATCTTAATGTTTAATTAAGTAAAACATTTGTTCCAGGCAAATATCGACACTCAAATTCTGGTTGTACTGAATTTCAGTGCTTCCATTAGCGACAGTGTCAATGGTGAAGCTCATTCTACTTCTGTACATTTCTTTTATTATATAAGTTGCTAAGATTTATTTCATTACCTTATTTATGGTAAGACGCTGAACGCTTTTGCTTTGATTTCTCTCCTATCACAGTGAAAGTCAGTCACTAATGTAATTGAAAGTTACACTTATAAAACACCCAAAGCGCTTTACATAATGAATGGGGAACCACTTGACCCACCACCACTGTGTAGCACCCACCCGGATTATGCGACAGCAGTCATTCTGCACCAGTTCACTCCCCCCACTGTAGCTAAGGTGATAAAGGGGCGGGAGGGGATTCACCATTTAGGTACAGGGGATGATTAGGAGGCCAGATTTGATAGGACCACAGTGGGGAATTTTAGCCAGGCCATTGAGGTACCACACCTACTCTTTCAAAAGGCGCCCAGGATCTTTTATGACTTCAGAACTTTGGTTATACATCTCATCCGAAGGACGTGCCCTTTTTACAGCACAGTATCCCCGTCAGGGCACTGGGATCCGCAGGGTGGGCTAATCTGCCGGCCACAACCAACACCTCTTCCAGCAGTAACCCAGCTTTCCTAGTTGGTCTCCCATCCAAGTACTGGCCAGACCCAAACCTGCTTAGCTTTAGATGGATTGATTAGCTGGTCTGATCTGCAGGTGGAATGGCTGCTGGCATTAGTGGAATTAAGAAGAACACTCTGGTTTGCATAGCCTTGCAACACTAACCAGACGTTTAGTTCATAGAAGGATACATATACATCCAAGAAAACCTTCTTAGGGCTTAATTTTTAATTAATTCTATAAGAATACCCTGATATAAATGTGTAAATGGGTGAGTTTACTACATTTATAGCATTTGCTTTGCATAACACCAGTATTGACCTGCCCAGTTTGCTTTTTTGCAGACATGCTGACTGCTTAAGCGCTTCAGATATGTAGTATACATTGTGGACACAAAATGAAAGCATGGTAAGAAAAGTATTCAATTGTACTTGATTGTTGATAACTTGATAATTAGAATTGTTATACTCTTTTATTTATTTCCAATAAGATGGATGAAACCATTTATTATAGTTTATTTGTGAATGAATAGTTTGTCAAATGTCAGTACAAGTTTTCGGGTCGGTACCATAACCTCCTTGATGCTTTTGAGGTACGAGCGTTATATTCCGTGCTGCCCAGTAGATGGCAGTATTTCATAAACAAATTGAATAATGTTTACCGTCAGTTCTCTCTCTTAGGGCTACTGTGTAATATAGGAAAACCTTGATTGTGTTCTTAACTGTACGGCTTTTTTTCCCAAGTGCTGTATATTTGAATGACGTCATGTAACAGACTAATACATTTATTGTATCTGTGCTTGGAGGAAGTGGTTGGTGTCTTGAGAATTTCCCATGATTTAAAAGGTTATTATACACAGAAGTCTGTTTTTTCAGACGGTTATCAGATGTTTCCGAGGCTCAGTGGTCCTTCCTCTTTTAGGCAACTTTCTTTTAAAGGTTTATGTGTTAACCGGTTAAGCTTTATTTGCCCATAGGATCTTAAGGGGTAGTTAAGAGAAGGCTCACATGAGGCCAGCTTTCCTAGTTGGTCTCCCATCCAAGTACTGGCCAGACCCAAACCTGCTTAGCTTCAGATGGATTAATTAGCTGGTCTGATCACGGACTTCCATCGGTGGAAGTAAATAATGAAATTGTTCTGACTAAGTAACTCTACAAGATTTGCGTTTTGTGTTCCCTCAGTAAAGTGTGCATGGGTGTGCATTATCTATGCTCCTCGTCTGCAGCATGCTCTGTTTTTCAGTGTACTTGGTTATAAGTCTGTGCTGGGAAAATTTCAGCCAGCCTGGTTCCTGACCTATATATTCTTCAGTTAGAATATAATTCATTGAGTGGTTAGTTGTAAAATTGTTGGTTTGTAAGTCATGCTTTGACTTGTGAAACCCCCCCCCTAACCCTAACCGTAACCCCCCCCCCCCCCCCCCCCCCACACACACACACACACACACACACACAGATAGTTTCAGATTTGGCCTTAAAATAGAGCTCCATTTTCTGGTACTGTTTTCCTGTGCTGTTGTGATGTCCCATATATTGTGTGTTTTATTATCAGGATTATATATCATTGCTTCAGTTAGCTAAGGGGGTTGCATTACCAGATGGTTGTTGTTTCAAATCCCTCGGTCAGCAAAATGGTTTCACCATTGGGTCCTTGAGCAAGGCCTCCAACCACAGTGATTCCAGGAACTGGCGGGATCTACTTTCTAAATTATACATTGCTTTGGATAAAAGGTGTCCGCTACATAAAAACATGTTAATAATTAATTTATGAAACATAGTCTCTTCCCTAAATATATTATTGTTTCTTGGGCTCATTTTTTACTCATTTGCTTCCTATGGTACAGATACATTTGTATATCTCTGCTTACCAATATATTTTCCTATACGGCAGTCCCATAATGACAGACGTTCTCAAGCATTTTAACCAAAAGTCTGAGGTCCGGAACTATTTTCAATAACAAAACAGCATTTCATGAACTTTAATCAATGAACTTTGATATGGACATCAATATATGACAAAAATTCTCACTGATTGCTTGGGCTCTCTGTCATGGGGAGGGGGCAAAGGGCGAGTTATGTTTGTGTGAAATTTGGCGGTTCTACGTTGTATTTTTGATCTTCAAACCACATTATGCAGCAGTTAGGTGAACGCAGGAAATCTGATTGGACAGGAGGTATTCTGCAAGTCATGATATCAGAGTATAACTGCACTCGGATGTTTCACATCAGATGTATCACTTCACTTTACAGGTGGGTCTAAAAACCGTTACTTAGTCAAATTTAAATGATGCAAAGTAGTTGGAAGCGAGTGAGCTGTGTTGCATTGGAATGTTTGTGTCGCAGTATATACTCTGGCTTATTACAGTTACCTTATAAATAGTATTTGATGAACTGTTAAAAAAAATCAATAACATACATCATGCAGTTGTACTCCAGTATATCATGGCTTTGATTATCTTTAGCACTCAGCGTGTGGCTTCTTAGCTACGTCCAAATCACTGTCGTGATGTATTGGAGTACAACCTCACTCCTTCTCGCATGTTATTGCTTAATTAAGACTTTTTACGTAAACCATATTGATTAATAAGGTGCATTATCAGCTGGGTCCAGATTAGCTTGCGGTTCTGTCCACATCCGCACCACTGGATTTTGAGAACCCCAGCGACGTACCCTTCCGGTTTCTGTACATGCTCTACATTCCTGCACGTTAATTATTACAGTGCTATTTGTAAATAATACTCTTGCACTTCTGGTCTGATTCTAACTGCATTTCATGTACTGGTTGGTACTCTGCACGATGACAATAAATTGAATCTAATCTAATGAACTCTGCAAGGATTTATCAATATTAATGTTTTATTACTATACAATGAGGAAAACCATTTATATGTCCATGTCTTCATGGGAATACCAGCTTGTTTCCCAGAAATTGAGCTTTCAGGTCAGATAATTTGCATGGTTGACTCAAAACGGAACTCAGAGTTAGCTCAGTAGTTATGTAAATAGTTAATTCAGACAGTTGTTTAAGTTATGCAGCAGCTTTATTTACACTTGACACTTTTCGACACTGGAGATGTTTGGTTCAAACCAACATTTTTTCATCTGGAAAGTAAAACATTATTCTTTACAGTACCGAAATAGACTGACGTCCATTTCTGTACCTTAAAAGCTACAGTTACTTATGGCTAAAGAGAACAATAGACAGACCTTCAAGGGTACAACCCCACTGACAACAAAAGTACAAATTTTCCCCTTTTTTCTGAGATCAGGGGTCACCAACATGGTGCCCATGGGCACCAGGACGCCCCCAAGGATTATATGAGTCACGGGGGACCTGGTCTAAAAACGACACAGCTCACCAGTGAGCGGCGTGTGAAATTTAATTTTATCCTGTTGCCATTCATCTTTAATTACATTTGCATTTATATATAATACATAATTTGACTCTTTCTTTCTGGCAGGTAGTTTCTGTGGTTGATGGCAGTATTGTTTTATGCTGAATATGTTCTTCCAGAACTTTCTTTGTTTTTGTTCCCGAAAGCATCAGTTCGTTACTTGGTGGGATCTTCTTCACAAGCTTATGCCTACAGGTGTTGCCTGCTTAATACGGTCCTCCTTCAGTTAGCATGGCGATTTGACTGTTTTCACATGTTGTTCTTGCTGCTGTTTAACTGGATCTCTGTGGCGTCTATAGCGTCACGGGAGTTGACCTCTGGGGAAGTCCGAACCACACTAGAGAAGGAAACGCTCACCTGTTTCTTTAGGATCTTCATGATTTTCCGTTTGTAGCCCTTGCAGGCAAAGAAATAAATGAATGGGTCAAGGCAGGTGTTGAAATTCATGAGGCAGACCGTGACATGCAGAGAGACTTGAAAGGTGAACAGCTCTTGGCAGTCAGGGTTGTAGATGAGCTTTCGAATCATGTACTGCAAGATGTCAATGTGATAAGGGGTGTAGCACACAGTGAAAACCAGCATGACACAGCAGATAACGCCAATGGCTTTTTTGTTTCGGCCAGACTTTCCAGTCAGGTGATTAGTCTTGGCTGCAGTGTATAGCTTCCGAGACAAGACAGAGTAACACACCAGTATGGTCATCACTGGGATGCCATAGCCCAAGAAGACTGCTCCAATCAACATATATGGCAGGTTTTCCACTTTCTCAAAGTTAGGGTACTCCATGCAGGTCACATACCCATCCTTCTCATGATTTGTCATTGGATTGAACAGCATTGGCAGAGTTTGAGCCAAAACCAGCATCCAGACACCGATGCAGATATACTTGACATTTTGTACCTTCCGAAAGCGGCTGTAGCGCAGCGGCAGCACTACAGCAATGAAGCGGTCTACACTCAGGCAGGTCATGAAGTTCACCCCAGCATAGGTGTTGATGTAGAAGATGAAGCTACTCAATTGGCAGAGAACTCCACCTAGGGGCCAGTGGAAGCCCATCCCGTAGTACATAATGCGGAGTGGCAAAGAAAGCGTGAAGAGGATGTCTGATATTGCCAAGTTAGTGGAGTAGAGTGTGGTGGAGTTTATCTTCTTCAAGTTAGGCCAGATTACATGTAGGGCAAGCAGGTTCCCCAGGAAACCCACAATGAAGACGATGGAATAGTGGAGCGACATCAGAATTTTGGCGGTGTGCCGGTGGTCGTACAGATTCGTGCATCCTTCCTCGACTGAGGAGTTGGTGCTCGTGTTCCCCCGCAGCACCTCCATGGGAATGTCTTAGATCTGCAGGGAAGAAAGAAGAGTGTCAGTTAGGGATGTAGCGATACCAAAACCCCACAGTGCGATAATATCACGATAACAAGTGCACAGTGTGATATTTAACTCGATATAAAAATATGAAGAAAAACTATAATTTGAAAAAATGTCCTTTATTAAATCATAAATCAGCATTTTTTTTTTTTACTTGTACAAAATTTTTCCTTTTAACTTAAAATGCCTCCGTTTTCCTTCTTTAATAAGATTATTTGGATGAACACTAATGTCATGATTTTATCGCCACAGAAGTTTTGTTCCGTAGATGTTTTCATTTCTCGTCATGATGGTGGCTTCATCATGGATCTTTGTAAGCTCAAATGTTCTTCATTTCAGTGTGTTTGTATGTATTTTGCTTTAGATGCTCTTTATATGGACATAAATGTTGCACGCTGCTTCTCCCATTCCTCCAGACATCCCTAGCCTTTTCTCATGCATAGCCCTTGGCTTTGAATTAGTCTAATATAAAAGCAAAAACAGGAAAAAAATATCACTGATAAAATGCAGTAAGCGGAACAGATAAACTCTAATTCTCTGTTATTGGATCTTCATCTGTTTTTTTACGGATGACTGATGTTGTCTGCCGGCACCGGTGAGACTTTTATGCTTTGAAGATGTTTGTCACTTATTTTAGCGGTAGATGTTTGCCGCCCCAACAGAGTGCAAACATAAATACATCAAAATCGAAAGCATCTGATCAGGTGTGGTCATTCACACAATTGAAAAGCGGATTCCTTCATGCGCAGATTCAGTAAAATGTTTTTGAGAACATGAAGCGCAATGCTGGCTTAGCAGCAGCGGTGTGTTCAGATGCCGAGATAAATTTTCTGCTGATATTTGATAGCCAGATGATTTCAGCCATTATAGTGTAGCATGAGACATACTGAGTAACTTCTCACTGAGGTGAATTTCCACACACACACACACACACACAAAGACACACAGACAGAACTAGTCAGGCTCCCATATGAGCTTCTGCACTGCTGTAGCTGCTGAAGGGCGGAGTTCATGATAGATGTGCTAAGCAGAATAGAAGCAGAACTTACTTCTTTTTCCACGTGCTTGCTGGCTGCTTCAAATTAGTTTTTGTATGAAAGAAAATGTAGATCCCCTTAAATGATTTTAATTTATGAGAAACTGGTGCGTCATTACAGTTTAACATCGTGGATGTCTCCAGTTTGCCGCTGTGGTGCTTAGACTTACAAGCATTACAAGTAGCTTCAATTCTTTTGCTACAGTACATCTTTTAAGCAGTGAACCTTTGCTTATTTGGCAGGTTAGAATACTTCCAAAATGAATAAAGGTAGATTTCCTGTGATGTATCTCTGACTCAAAACCATTGTTCTATATCTAGGTTTACAGTAAATAGGTTAAATCATCACTACTTGAACTGTTGAACTGTTGTTTGTGCAAAAACAGTTACCTCCAAATTTCCAAATCTCTATTAAGCTATTTTCTCCAGGGTGTTATTTTCCTCTAAATATAATGATTTATTTATCAGTATTAGTTTTATAATTTTATTGCAGACGTTACATTGTCAGAACTGAAATTTGAGTCAAGAAAATAAAAATGTTAACATCCTGTCCTTATATAATGAAGTATTGAAGCACACAATGTTCTTTTTAATTAAATACTATATCTAAAACCATAATTTTAGTTTTTTTTTATTATTTACGTGAAACATTTTTATAATTACACACGAATTAACTGTAGTAAAAGCAACAGAAGCAGTTTACTTTCAAATTTGTTCAATACCTTTTGGTTCAGTTCATGCCAGAAATTCAGAAACTTGTACTTACCAAAAAAAAAAAAAAAAAAAAAACTTTTTTCCCCTTTACTCTTGTGAAATACACAATACTCTGGTGTTAAGGAAGAAAAATTTGCCTTCACATGGTCTAGAGAAGCTGTTCACTCTGCCCAAGTCAAACCACGTTATGTCTGCACTGTCCGTCCACTACGAAATAGAGAAGTGCAATCCCTCTCTTTTGTGAGTAACTATGGTGATTGACGTCACTTCCTCTGTGGTTCACTTTTTCCCTCGGTTGTTGAAGCTTTCTTAGCCTTATAGGAAGTGAAATCTTTTGAAAGTGTCTGTCTATTTAGTGCAAATTTACACCTCTTAAAAATTCCATAGTGTAGCATGAATTCCGTGTAATGGTATTATTAATATATTTTATTATTATTATTATTATTTATTATATTACTATTGATGAAAGCTCAAAAATTGTAATGCAATGCAATGGATCTGAAGACTGATATTTACCTGCTTATCAGTTTTTAGCACAAAATAGCGAAAGAAAAGATTTAAGTGGTTTTTGACATAAGCCTAGTGACCAGGTGCACCCATACGAATACAGAAACCGCAACTATATTTGCCACTTTCACGTGTCGTGTCATTAGCATATTTAGAATAGTTCATTGTAGTAAGCCGACGACTGTTATGTTGTCAGAGGATTGTATATTTCCCAGGAAATTTTCTAAATAGGAAATGATGTCTATTTGCTGTGTGAATCAGATATAGTAGATTGATGATGAATTTGGTGCTTGTGTACATGCAGTGCTATCAAAAAGCTTAAGAAGCCAGTGAGCTCTATGAAATCCAGTGGCACGATTGCTTTAATCATGCTTTCTGTGCTCCCCATTTGCAGCCTGGGCCCAGTCTTTGCCCTCTTCGTGCCTTTCTACTGCTCCATCCCGCAAGTCCAAGTCACTCAGATCTTCGGTCAGTTCTCAATCACAAACAAATCTCTGGTCTACATTATAGGCCTGCAGGTGAGTGTCAAGATCTCTGTTCTATTTTAAGTCACTGTGTTTTGATTCTGCTTAACGCAAGTCTGTACTGCAAACCAAGTTGAAAGCATGTGGTAATGAAAAGCATATATGAGCATGAAGAGAAACCCATTTGTGGTCTGTTTTGGGATTGGGGTAGCTGAAATTTGAAGCAATGAATTGCAGTATCTCAATTAAACCTGTACCAAATCACTGTTACATTGTCTCGTAGGAGTTTCACTGCACCCACTGAATGGCTTATTTTGTTATATAATTTTGTTATATATTTAGATGTTGTCACTATCGGTTATTTTTATTGTGTTACTCTATTTTATCAGTAACAAGCACAGAAATTAATGAAGCAAATTCAGCACATGAAGTATGGACAGAATATTTGTTATTCTGCGAAGTTTTATTAAAAGTCATTTATTCTTTACGTCATTTCAACATGCTGCACCGTTTATCAGTAGATCGGTCTTCCTGTTTTGCTAGTACAGGGCAAACCTGTCATGAAAATATGTTCCCACGTGATGGGCCCATAAGTGCTGCTCCTTATCTGTATCGATATGCAAAGTGCAGTTACCACATAGTCTGACTTGATGAATCCCCCCTCCCACTGTTTGTGTGGTGTTTCAGTATGAGGGAAAGTGTCTTGTAGACTGGGGTCTCAGGGTCTACATCACCTTACATACTAAGCTTCCTGGTGAGTTCTAGAAGCATAAGAATAGTCTATAAGCGTTCTGGGAGAATTGGTAGACTTGTGTGTAATAAAATACAAAACATTCTAGCGTGTTCTATTCCTCCCTCTCAGTGTTCTCTCTCTGTGCCAGAGTGGAAGGAAGTGGTTCTTTTGTCATGCCACTCCCAGCTCCTGCTTCTGTTGTCCGCCCTTTTCGACTTTGTTTTCGTCTGTCATTATTACTGAAAGGCTGGAGTCCGTACTCCTGGAGCAAAACTGGGAGGCCGGCTTACTTAATAGGTTTTACAGATCATGCGTTTTCCTAACCTTAAATTGTGGGTTTTCACCTTTAAATGACTAATGTGACGACAGCATCATGATGGAAAATTACCCCTGAATGGCAAACATCATTCATAATTCTTGCTTTTTCTCTTGGCACTAGACAGAAGGAAGGGGATGTCCAGACTAGCACGTTACCAGCTCTGTGCTAAAAAATCCCTGCCTGAACTTTATAGAAAACTAAGGTCCATCATTTTACACTGATGCATCACAGAGCAGGCAGCCCTTTTTATACAAATTAATGTTGCTTTGGTGATTGACTACATTCATTTTTCTGTTTTTAAGCTTTTGACGTCCAGTCCCTTCATGTGGGTCCTCTCTCTTAGCGGACTGGTAAGTAAGGTCACTGTGGAGTTTGTCCTATTTGATTTGCAATTTTTTTTCTGTAGTTTTTAGTCCTTTCTAATTCCTTTTGTGCTTTGAATCATCAGTGATTCTCAACCTGGACAAAAAAATAACTTGCAAGCACCTGTTGGTGAATGTGCAATGCATCGACTGAAGTCCCACAATGAGTTAAATCTGCATCACGATGTTACTCAGTGGCACCTGCTTTTTTGTCATCCGGTGTACCTTTCTACCCGCATGCCATATTTTTTTTCGCAAATTATGCTTTGATTGGTTGCTAAGTTTCATTTGCTTGTAACGATTTAGACAGTTGTGCAATAAATTTGTCCTTCAGATTACCACCTTTTCCCTGACAATTAGTTGAATTTTCTGGCAGAGGGATTATCCTGCCCCAGAAATTGCTGAGAACTGCCTGTTTTTTCTCTCTATGCTTCACCTTACCTAACAGTATAGACCAGAGGTCACCAACCTTTTTGAAACTGAGAGCTGCTTCACGGGTTCTGAGCAATACGAAGGGTTACCAGTTTCAACTTTATGCATTTCATGCTTTTTTTAGATATTGTCATTTTCAAATCTATATAAATGCAAATGTGATTAAAGAAGAATAGCAACAGGATAAAATTAAATTGTAGATGCAGCTCACTGGTGAGTTGTGCTATTTTTAGAACAGGTCTGCGGGCGACTCATGTGGTCCTTGGGGGGGCATCCTGGTGTCCGCGGGCACCATGTTGGTGACCCCTGGTATAGACATTTGAGGCATTCATGTTTGCTCTAAATCAGTAGGGTACACTTTTTTGCTCCTGGTAAAATATGGACCGTTTGGGGGCCTCTGAGGACCGAGTTGAGAAATACTGATTTAAAATACTTATTTGATTATTTGTTTATTTTGAATTGCTGAAATGTTCTGAAAGTTAGTCCACTATGGAACAACTGTAGGATGGCCACAAAAGGAAAAACACTCATCAAACTCTCATCTCGCTTCTGTAATTTTCACGTCAAAGCAGACATTTACATTTTTTGTGATTTTTTTGGTTTTGAGATGCAATTCACCAGCCACTGAGGTTAGTATTCTGAAAGGTCAAGATTTTACAGAATGACAATGATTTTACCATTTTGACTTGCTCAGCTTCCAGATTTGACAGTCGATATTTACCGCTGTTTACGTCTAGCTGTACTAGTGTATTGTGCAGTTAATGAAGGTTTATGATGCCAAGCAAATATCAATGATAAAAAAGTCTTCATGCTGAGCTTGGTCCCCCATGATTAAATTTGGCTTGAATTTGCTGGGGAGTTGCATGGGGGGGGGGGGGGGGGGGGAGGGGTGCCGGCACTGAAGCCTTTTGTGGGTGACGCTTGCTGACTCTGGTTAGCAGAATGATGTTATAACGTTTTTCAACTCCGTGGAAAACAAAACATCGATCTGCCAGTCAGATTTAGTGATGAATTAAAAACAAGTCACAGGCCACTTAAGACTGTCTTGTGGATTGATACTAAGAGACCATTTCTATGGAGAGTTGCCATCCATCGATTTGTTCCATATTTTCAAACCTAATATTTGATACTCACACCCCCCCCCCCCCCCCCCCTTCCCCCGCTCGGCAAACTTTATCATCAGCAACCCAGAGGTGGGTGGGGTTGGAAACATCCCTTATTTATTGAGATTGGTGAATGAGCTGAAGTAATTCAATACAATCTTCTCTCTTATCGGAGAAATTGTTTCTTTAGCTCTAGTGCAGCTAACTTTTAGCTTTTTCATATAACGTTTAAATATCAGACATGCAATATCAGCTGAGATTGACACATCAGACCAGTATTTTTACAGATATGTTAAGTGATATATTGTGCATCTCTAAATGCGGTGTGTTAACTACACACTAGCTGGAGAGCCTGTCAGAAATAATATTTTGCTACTCTGTTTACAGCAATGGATTCTTATTCTGTGATTATGAAACTTTTTGATTCTCTGACATTGGTTCCATCTGGACTTGTGTGGCAAAGCACCCTTCGGCAAACCTAGCAATTTTAGCAGTTAGGCTCAGATATACTACATAATACACCATGTAAATTGGGTAGGATAGTTTCCACCAGAGCCTAATTTGGTCATTCTCAAGAAATGGATTATCTACTGAATCTGTTAATTTCTGAGGTCCGTGGTAAGTGTCCAGCATTGGGGAAGTAACTCACAAAAGTATTTCATTAAAGACAAAGGTGAATAGTTCAGGTCCAGAAAGTACAAATGCAGACCAAGGTTTTGTCTCAACCAACCAGTTGAGTATAAAGAGTCGCAGTCCCAGAGTGCGCAGCTGGTTGGTTGAAACAAAACTTTGGTCTGGATTTGTATTTTCTGGATCTGAACTCTCCACCTCTGTCTTTAATGGAATACTTTTGTCAGTTACTTCTCCAGCACTGTTAGTGTCACGACAGAGCTATAGCCAGACAACTGATTGCAAATCATAAAAGACCGGATGCCTCTGAGACCGTGTCACCTTCTTGCTGACTGTCAACCTGACAGTAAAATAAAGTCGTGAGCTCGAATTTTGTCCTTCGGTACGACCTTAACTGTAAAAACGGCATTTACCACCTTTTCAACACAGGAAATGACATTGCATGAATTCTGCTACTGTCACGACATTTTAGTGTAGCACTACATTTTAAAGTAAAGTCGTTCAAACATGTAACAAAAGTATGTATTTATGTAGTAAAGGTGATCATTTCAGGTAAAATAGTAACCTATTTTGCTTTAAGTGTTCATTAGAGCGATTTTAGCGGATATAGAAGTAGCTCAGAAGTAGCCCAGTGGTTTTCACACATTTTTCAAATGCAGATTTCCTTTGTGCATGAGGAAACAACTAGACTTTTGAAACCCATTTTATGAGCTATTTTTTAGTGCCAACATGTTTTGTAGATGCTTTAGTTATTTTTTGTGTTGTCTACTATACAATATTGTACGATAAATGTTTATAAAACAGTAGAGTATTTCCGCATTTAACAATTTAATAATTCGGCTTCTTTATTGTGGGTTATGTATACAAACTCAGTGACAAAAAAAAGTTAAGCACCCAGAAGTAATCGTCTGATTTGGATGTAACTCGGTACACAAGCAGACTAGTGATGGGCATGTAAGTGACCTATAAGTGAAGCTATAGGGTATGACATCATGGTGTGGAGAGCTATAGGGGTATGACATCATGGTGTGGAGAGCTATAGGGTATGACATCATGGTGTGGAGAGCTATAGGATATGACATCATGGTGTGGGGAGCTATAGGGTATGACATCATGGTGTGGGGAGCTATAGAGTATGACTTAAAGTCATCTCTGATAGTGATTTGGTGGACTCTAACGGCACAGTGCTACATCAGTGACATCCTGCATCCGCATGTCTTACCCCTCCTGATACAGCACCCTGGTACAGTCTCATAGACATGAATGGACAGTCTCCACAAAGATATGAGTACAGGTCTGTGTAGAACAGAAAATCAGTTAAAACATTAGTATTCTAGTTGTGTGGCCTTTGTAGAAGTTGATCCAGTGCTCAAGTGTTTGTACTGTTATCTCAGCTCTTAAAGGACTTTTGAACTCTGATGGTGGGGTAGAGTCATTTTTGAAAAGTAATTCTTATATATTATTGTTTTTGTTTGTTCTCTGTGTTGGTGTCAAGGGATCAGGTGTGCTTTACCACAGAAACACGCTGAAATTGCAGCACTTCCTCCTGGTGCCTGGCTGGGTGGCGCGCTGCTCTTCCTATGTGTTACGTCCTCTGCTCTCTGCGTCGGAGCCCCCCCTGGAGGCCGGCCTTGGCATGGGAGCAACTTTAGACATCCAGCGCCAGCAGAGGATGGACATGCTGGACCATCAAATCCTCCTCTCCCAGTTTGCTCAGATGAGGAGGGGTCACCAACAGCAGGTATAGCTGCAGTAGACGCCTGTACATGCGTTTGTCGCCGAGTCTTGGCTGTTTTCCATGTGCAAGATTGCGCATCAAAGACTAATGACAGTGATGTTTCCGATTATTTTAAGGGGACTGGCAAGGGGGGGGGGGGCAGTAAAATATAGGGCTGCCACCAACTTCTTTCTGCTAAGTTTCTTGATCTGAATGTATACCCAGAGGTATAAGACCCAGGGAGACTGGGGGAATGTGTACATCCCAGTTTTTTCATTTGGCTTCATTCATCCCCACCCCCCCCCCCCCCCCCCCCCCCCCAAATATTGTCATACACTTCTGCGGGATATATATGCATCCAGTTCTGGGGAGCACATATGGGAAAACTATGTTTTACAATCATTGGGGGGCGGGTTATTATTGTTATTAGCCTTACTCAGAATCTGGATTAGCTTCAAAATATTGAATAACCCCCTGACAAAGATTGAGGGGAAAGAGGCTATTTGAGAAACGATGGCTTCTTTTCAGTTCCAGTTCTGAAATGGATAACGATCTGTGTGCATTCTGTAGCTTTTTGTCCGTGCTGGGTTGCATTCACCAGGAAAAGAGGAACTTATTCTCTGGTGCATACTCATGGTGTTCTGCTGTCTCTCTCACTACCACACTGGCTTGTTTTTCTCATAGCAGAGCCCTTTGTGCAATTCTTTGTCTTCCACCTGGATGTTGTGACCTTCCTTTTCTGCTGATCCCATCTGCGCTCAGATATGCTATTGTTATTATATATAACTGCATGCACACACATACCACACGCACACACACACACACACACACACACACACACACACACACACATATAAGGGTGTTATTATGGCTGTTTTAGGTGTGTGTGGTCTGAGTGTCTGTCTGTCTGAGTGTCTGTCTATCTGAGTGTCTGTCTATCTGAGTATCTATCTGTCTTTCTCACTGTCTGTCTTGGGAAGATATAATACGTGAGTGTGCAGATATAGGAGATTTTGGATCTTGCATCTTGATCATGTCTTCGGGAGGAATGTGTTTTCAGCAGTAAAACCACAAATAAGTGAGGGAAGCAGCACATTTCCTGTAGCGCTGGCCTGGTGCCTCTGACTCACTCTCAGCTTCAGTGATGTATTAGCCTGTGTGTAGCCTCACATGCAGGAAATAACACTATGTGGCTCAATTCATTGAAAGTATGTAGCAATGATTTAGAGATGTATGACCATCAGAGATGCCGAAGTGCTCTTTTTAAAGTTAAAAGATTTGTTCTGGATCTTAAGTTAAATTACATTCAAAATGAATTGTAGCAAAGTTTAAAATATATTGTAGCTAAGACCATTTACAACAGTCTGACAAATTTTTATGAAAGTTTTATTTATTTCTATGCAGTCAAAAGGCATATTTTAATCACCACAATCTTCAGTCTTTAAAAAAAAATAGGAAAAATCCATCCTCATTCATTGTATAATGGAGTGAGGGACACATTTGGTGAAAGCTGTTTTTTTGGTACAGGAACAGGATGCTGGTCTGTTATTTAGAGCAAAGGACGATATTAAACTCCCTTTCAGCCACAAGGTTGCCAGGTGCACAAGCAAATGAGCTCACATTTTCTCACTGTAGTCGTCTTTGCTTGTTTCAGAGTGTGTGGTACTTGCCCTCAGCTACTTAGTAAATGAACTCACTTTAAAATGTGCTGAGGGTTATGCATTTTACAGATAGGAAATTATGAAAGATAGTTCTCTTCACGGATATCCTTCTCTGACAGACTGTTTTGAAACAAAAATTCTGCGTATGGCTTTCTTATGAAATGTTGATGCTTAAGTGTTTGTTCCAGATAGGTATATGCATAATTAAGGGGCAGCGTGTGGCTCAGTGGGCTAAGCCTGTGTGCCTGTAATCAGAAGGTCACAGGTTCAAACCCAGCCTCAGCCTGTGGGTCCTTCAGCAAGGTCCTTAACCCCCAGCTCCCTGGGCACCGCTACGGGTGGCAGCCCTTCGCAGACAACTTCCTCTATGAAAAAAAGAGCAAGTTGTGGGAGGCGTAAAGACAATTTCCCTACGGGGATCAATAAAGTATCAATTATTATTATTATTATTAGACATCTGTCTCTGCAAATAGAACGATTAAGTACCTGCATTTGATGTCTTGTGTTTATGGATATGATTAGTATTTGCACTTGATCTGAACACAAGTGATTTGCAGCTCTCACTGTAATACACTTTGATAATTTTGCTGTCAATATCTTCTAATATTACTTTTGTTTTTGCAAAACATTACATTTCTGCAGTGTTTTACCCGCATTTGCATCCGTGTTGGTTTCTGCTGGTGTCTGGTGGTCGACACATGGAATGTTTTCCATTTAGGGTCACCTGATCAACTGGAGCCGGTTCTTCCCATCTCTTCGTCACCGAGGCCAGAACGAAAACTATGCACAGCCCCAGCAACCTGCACGGGCGTCACCGCCCAACCTTGTTGACGGCCTGCCTGTGTCTGAGGAGCAGGTGAGCTGGGAAACAAGAAAATGATGTAATAGCATTTCAGTGTGGTTTCACTAGCTTAGCATGCCACGCTAATCTTCCCATGTTCAGTTTTAGATATTTGCTACCTCACTGCCAGGGTTTTGTTAACATGAGGAGCTATAAGTAGCTGCAGGATTCATTGCGACTAAGACACCAGAAAGGTAGGTGCCAGAAGCTGACAACAATGAAAGGAAGTCACCAACTCGTCAGCTGAATTGAGCAGGGCTCAACCACAGGAAAAGCATAGCTGGTCATTGGTTATACATCCACACGCTATAATTTAGTAGACGGCACAGATTCTTTGTGTAAAACTCTTTCACATCTAGGTCTATCTAGGGATGCATAATTCATTGTATTTTCTGCATCTTATCCTTTCTTCTCTCACATTCTCCCATGACATTTTATATCTAAAACCACAGAGATGCTCTTGTCTAACAAATGGGTCTGCAGTTGGACAGAAATGTTCTGCTTTGATTCTAATGTTATTTTGCCTTGCAACGGTGTGACGTCACACATGTGATCAGCCATCCACAATCTACAGGCTGCTAACCAGGAAATGCAAGAAATTCGTAGTTATTAATTGGTTTGGATTTCAGCCCCAGTAATAAGCCCAAGGGTCCAACAGTGAATCCGCTGTGTTGACCCTGGCATTTGAACCGGCGACCTTTCATTTGAACCCCCGGAGTCAGCAGAATGATTTCACCATAGGATGCTTGAGCAAGGTCCTTAATCTTCTGCTGCTCCAAGGATGATCTGACCCATTATAACATTTTATTAAGGCTGCCTTTTAGTGTAAATAGTTTAAGTTAGGTTCTTAATTTATTAGTTGTCTCTGAAACTTTGATGTGACCAGAAAGAAAATTAATTTCAGGAAAAATGAAATTGCCTGTTTGGAACATGGGATGAATAATGCGTTAGAATCACAGTACTACATGATTTTAGCATCAAAAAGTAAAGTACATAAAAATTTACTAGTAAAATGTCCTCCATATAGTAAAATTTAATAGCCAAATGCCATTTGAAATTTTCTCCTTCCAAATACCAGGTCCCAACAACACAATGCTACGCAATGCCCTTATTGGCGTGTTGCTTGTATTTTCTCGATACTCAATATTGGAATAAACTTTTTAAGCACTGCATAAAATGTCATTACAATATCTAATACGAACATGTCAATCATTTTTTCAAGATGCAGTTGAGCAAAAACATTGGGGAGCAATTCTGCCACCTGCTGGTAAAATAAAATACTGACTGTTTTCCTGTGGGTCGTTCTTCTGCCTTGATCTGTCAGATGCATAATGAGTTTGTGGTGTCCCTGTGATCCTTTAGGTAGCCAGGCTGGTGGAGATGGGATTTTCTAGATTAGACGCCTTGGAAGCCCTAAGAGCATCTAACAATGACATCAACATGGCCACTAACTTCCTGCTTCAGCACTGAAGGAGGGTAACAGCACCATATCTAGCGCTGGACAACTGCAATTATATTGGACACCCTTGGACAACATGTAACACGTAACAGAAGCCCTCAGCTGTCCTGAGAGTGAGAATGACTTATTCTGGAACTGATCTTGCTTCCCGATTCAGAACTTGGGGGCAAACTGAAGAGCATTTCCTCCTTAAGAACTCAGGAGTTTCGAAATCTTTCAGGTTGAAGGCTTTAGGATTTAATTCTTTTTTTTTTCTTCAAATGAACATCAACTACATCATGTAACTTTTTTTTATCATAGCTGGTCTACACAGTTGGCTCCTATTAAATCCTAATGGTTTGAAATATTGAATACGTAAAAAAAATAAACTGTCTGACTGTATCATTCACAGCTTTTAAGCTGTTTTGGCTGCAATAAAAAGTTTTCTGCAAATCTTCAGACCATTCAGCTATGTCTGATTTTCCTTAAGTTATACATGGTACTTGTGTTATTTTCCATTTTTGTTACACTTTATAATATTAAGTGGACTGAATGTACGCGGCTGCTATCACTGCAAATTTTAATAGTTTTTATTTAATCCAAAAATAAATTAAATGTAAAAATGGCCGGCTTTGTAATTTTGACAGAGATTTATGTACTTTTTTTTCTTAATCATCATCTGTCTTCTGAATAACTCTTTTATACATGTCCTGAATAATGAAAATAATGAATGTTGTCATTCATCAGAGCCTGTTCTTTTTTTTATTATTATTACATATTAAACATTAAGCTTTTATGATAAGCCTATACGTTTTGCCATTTTAGCTACTGAAATGGGAGTTATCTATAAGGAACATTTTACAGTTTGCACGTGCTTTCTTTTGTCTGTAACGAAGCCTTTTGCAGTGACGCAGTGCCTCAGTGGGTAGCAGTGTTGCCTCATACTTCTTGTGATGGAAATTTGAATCCCACCTTTTTTGGGGAGAGCGGCTACTTCTCACTGAACTGCATGGGGTTCCTCCAAGTACTTTGGTTTCCTCCTGGCAACCGCAGACAGGCAGCTGGTGGCATTAGTGTATGATAGCTTGTGTGTGTGTGACCAGGGTGTACACTCTGCCGTCTCTGACCAACGGAAGTGGTTGGAAGGTAGATGAGTTTCATCGTATTTTGTACATAGTGATATAAAAATGCACCAAAAAATAATATATCGCATTTTAATATTTTAGTTCTCATTCTGACATGGTTTATTCCCTTGAGTCTGTCCGTTCCCAGAGAATGCGTGGCTACCTTTTTGATTGCGTGTATGCTTTGTCGAGCTGTACATTTTTGGAAGAGCCTTTTGAATCTCCTGGGGTTTGTCATATACTTTAAAATGTGCTTCTTTTTTTTTCGTCTTAATATTTTGCTCTGCTGAGAGACGTCTGTATCTTTCTGAAAACATAAGTGAATTGCTTTTCTCCAGCTTAACATGCAAGCTTGTATGCAGTCAAGAGTTTCCTTCAAATTTCACTAAAGCTTGCCTCACCTTGTATCCTGAGTCTCAAATGAGCTGGTGAAATGCAGTGCAGTTTAATGTTTTTGTATTTTTCATCTTTATTTTCATTTGCAACATTGGAATTACGAGAAGCTGTAGTTCATATGTTACATTCATATGATACTGTGGGGTAAATTCATCAGTATATATGTGTTTTAATAAAATCACTTTCTCATTTAGAGCTTGTACTGAATCTGCTCACAGCAGAGGTAAACAAAATCACTTTGTGTGCATGAAAGTGGCCCGTTCCTGTGAATAGCTGAAACATAAACGAGACGAATTAATTATCTCAATACAGCAAAACTGTTTGCCTTTACCTTTCATTGCTTGGTGATACATTTTGTCCATTCGTGTGAAGCTTAAATGAAGCAATCAGCTGCACGAAATGTTAGGATCACCAGTTATTCCAAGTTCTACGTTTGTAATATTCATCCTTGGATTATGTTGTCCTACATTTGTATATTATTGTCTCAGGCCTGAGGTCATTAATAGATTATTTGTATTAAAGAGGAAGTTTTGTTAACATGAAGTACTGTTCTCACGACTGCTTTGATAGCTGAATGGGATGTAGCCAGAATGATGGAAAAGATTATCTCCCGTGATGATCTAGTCATTTTATACCAGTTTTGTTCTTAGAAACCTTCGATAGATGATGGGAACCTTCTTCTCATCCTGCCTGCAGAGACAAAACATAAAAGCATATATGCTTTTATAAAACGAGTAAGAATAGAACAATGAATATTACATTGTTGACTATTATCTCAGACACTTCATAGTATCCAAATAATACGTTTTTAAACCTATGGGTCTCTTTTAAGGTGTGAAAACATGTAAGATAATGTCTTGAAATTTAATGAAAATTAAACCAGTCTTGATGTGTAATAGTGGGTTTTCACTAACATGTGACGTCTTCGAGGAACCATTTTCCTCTTTTAATCTTAAGGCTAAGCAGTTGAATCATGTGGACTGATCTTGGGCTTTACTAAGGCAGTGATTAAAGTTTGTGTTATGTGGAATGTCCAGTGACTAGTGCAATGTTAACACCTATTAAACCTACAGTCTTTGTAAAACGGTCATTTCTCGGAAATATACTGCTATCTATTTTTACTGTTCCTGTCTGTGTTGACTTGATGCTGGCATTTTCCTTGTATTTTGGCTCTTGTGGACTTTTTTGTAAATTGCACAGAAAACCCACCCAATGATGGACAATTATGTCAGATTTAAAAGTTGACATGGATTTTATTTTGGACGGCAAAGTGGTGATTTATTTAATGTCACTGAAACATATTTGAGTTGTTAAAGATATAAGAGTGTATCGATGTGTTTATATAAGTGTATCAGATGAACCTAAAAATAAATAATGAGTGATTGAAGGATAAATCTCGATTTGTCTGTAATTCGTGGCATTTTTCGAGATGTGTACTTTACGCTGTTTTGTAGTTCGGGTAGCTGCAAGTAGAATATGCTGGAATGTTTCTTATAAAAAAAAAAATTTGCAAGTTTTGCAATTGCAAGCAGTCTGCTGCATAGATTTTATCTTTCTAGCATTTCAAAGGATAAGACATGTAATCACAGCATACACTGCATCAAAAGCAACAACTGTAGTGCTCAACATTCAGTTCTGTTGCAAAGAGGAGTACAGAAATATATGTTGAAAAATCCTAAGTGGGGGCGTTAAACGAATAAATCAATTTCAGAAAATGTCGGTTCTCCACATTTCTGTCCTGCCTGAGCTGCCCTGGTCACAAGTGAAGTGACTGTGAAGGGGAGACATCTGGGAGGACCTTTGAAGAGTAGATCATTCTCCGCTGTAAGCCTAGACAACTCTCTGCTTCCATTAAGTTACTGTAGTCTGACAACCTATGGGACACCGACTCAGCACACTAATCACTAATCACAAGGACCGGAGGTTTTGCTGGCATGACTTATGTTCACTCGGGCTAAATGAGGCTGTGGCATGCCAACGCTAAGATCTATAAATACACAGGCACAGAAACGAAGCCGGTTTTGGGAGCTGCTCATGCACCATTTGTTGCCAATTCAAGACGCGTTGATCTACCACAAGATCTGCAGTTCAGATGTAGAACAGGAAGCTAGAGAAGAGTGAAGCACTGCTATCAAACTGGCATATCTCAGTCCACCCACACATTTTAGTACAAGACACCTGCCTGCAAGGCAGGACGTTTTATCTCAAACTTTCCCTTATTTTCACATTCTTCTGGATCATCTTCAGTCAAAACACAGATAGAGAACAACATGTATTCTGAATCAGAGTCTGGTTTAGCTTAAACGTCATTATCAGAAACCAAACGATACAATGTTTACATTCATATTGACATTTCTAGAATGCTGTCTTGCAATTGTAGATACATAAAAAAATATAGTAGTTTTAAATGCTACCTATAGTCATATTTTCTAGAAATTAGATGATATTCAATCATATACTTTAGTTAGAAGCTGATATGGTTACCGTATATTAAATGTTGTTCAGAGACTAATAGCAGACCAACTTATCATCATCAGTTTCAGTTGTTAGCATTTTTAAGTGGTTAGTAATTAATTGCCCTTTCCTCTGTTCCCAGCCTTGAAATTAATTTTCTGCGAAGAGTAAATATCTCTCCAGTTTCACCCAAAATGACTCAAAAGAAGAGAATAATAATTTTCAAAGAAAAATTATTCATCCGGTGACCTTCGAAATAACATTTTAAATTCAAAATGAAAGTTGAATGTTGGGGATGCGCTTTCCTGATAACAAAAAAGGTATTTAGTTGTCTGGCTAATTCTTTGGTTTTCTGGTCAGTTTTACATGAATGTAATTATTGGCTTCCATGTCAATTCCGCATGCTTTAAGAAAGACAGTAATACGTGTCGTGGTTGCTGGATACATGAACTCAATTTTATTTGCCACCAGGTGGTATAATATACAGACTAAGAAGTAAATGCAGACAGGAATGAAAACAATGAACAGGATACACAAAATAATAAAATCTCCAATATACAACATAATCAAAAAACATGTTTTGAATATTTTAATATCAGAATGCTCTTCCATGTCAATAACAATTTGTATTTTTTTTATTGGATATACATTGTAGAAAAAAAGATTTGAAAATACGTCATTTACAGATCAAGGATATTCATTTTAAGCAGTCAAGGTGTATGTTAATTCGTGAAAAGACAGGATGCTGTCCTTTCATTCTGCATAAAAAGCTTACAATGTTTCATTTCTGTTAAGAAAAATAGTTGCATGTTTTAATTAAGGTTGCAATGAAAGGAGACCGAATGGTCTAGTATGAGACTTATGTGTTACTATTGCTGTATTCAAGCACAGTTCTGGTGGATGGGACAGAGGTGTTGCGGTAGCCCTTTATCAGGCTCAGAACTCTTTGTTTGTATGTCTTTATGGCAAAAAAGTAGATCACTGGGTCCAGGCAGCAGTTGAGGTTCATCATGCACACGGTCACCTGCAGAGATAGCTTGAAAGTCCTGAGTTCCTCACAAGTGGGCTGCCTGAGCAATTTACGGACCATGAACTGCATGATATTGATGTGGTAGGGGCTGAAGGACACTATAAATGTGAAAAGAATTAGCAGGGTGATGTGTTTGGCCCTGTGACTGCGTTGTGTGCGGCCCATCATGGGATTCTGCTTGGCACAACTTGAGAGCTTGCGGTTTATCTGGGTGTAGCAGCCAACGATCAGCCCTAGAGGGATGCAGAAGCTGATGGTGCAGGCGGCAAGGAGTAGGTAAGGCACTAAGTGGGAGCCGTCGAAGCTGAAGTATTCCATGCAGGTCCGTTTCCCGTTGTTGTTGCCGAGCATGGTCCTGAAGAGAAGGGGAGCAGTCTGGAGGAATACCAGGAGCCAAACCAGCGTGCACACAGCTCGCACCACTTCCACCTTCCTGAATCGTATTAGTCTTTGCGGATGCACCATGGCTAGATAGCGGTCCAGGCTGATGCAGGTCATGAACGCAATGCCAGCGTAGGTGTTGGTGTAGAACACCACTGTGGTTAATCTGCACATGAGGTCCCCAAACGGCCAGTCGAATTCCCTCACATAGTAGGTAATTCTTCCAGGCAGGGCGAGGATGAACAGGGTGTCAGACAGCGCAAGGTTGATCAGGTACAAAGAGGTGGCATTGAATTTCTGCCGTTTTTGACAGGTGACGCAGAGGACCAGACTGTTGCCACATATGCTGACCAGAAACACCATAGCGTAGAAGATTGGATACAAGACTTGGGAATGCTTTGTAGAGATGAGAACATCACAAGTCTGGTTGAAGCTTGTGTTATCGAATTTCATTTCAATCCAAGAAGTCACTTAATTTCTACTAGAATACCTATATGAAGGACAAAACCTGTCTTGAGTAAATCATTCCATAAACTTTAAAACTGCAATTGGAATAAAATGTTGAGTTCTATTAACACAATATCAGATTGTTAAATTAAAAACTAAAAAATTAAAAAAGTATTAAAATATATATTGTACCTGCTGTTGAGTCTGTTGACTGAACAAGGAGCCTTGTGCCTTTCTTCACTGACGGCTGAAGCCCGACTGGGGAACCTTTCAACATCGCTAACGTCATAAAGCAAACTCCCACACAGTACATCACAAACCAGAATGTGCATAGCAGCTGTATTTGAAATGTCGTGTGTGTGGAAGTCTTACTTGGGTCTAACAGGTGAGTGATTGTATTTTATCTATTACCGGTCCAAGCATATTTCACTTTGCAGCCCATAAGCTGGTCTTTACAAACCAGGTCCTAACCAGAGACCTGAGTATTACTTCACACTTTAACTTTTTTTTCTCAGAATATCCATAGTTTTTAACAGCATGATCTTTTACACCTCTTTCACACAGTCTTCCAGGTTGTAATCGAATCTCTTCTTCAGGGTTCCGACTGCTCCAGTGACAACTGGCACTGTGTTTGTGGCCCAAGTTCGAAAAACTGCCATCGCCAGATTTCTGTACTTGCTAACCTTCTCGGTTTCTTTTGCTAGATGATTAATGTCTTCTGGGATGGTGTCATTGATTAGGAGGCATGCTTTCTCTTTCTTGTTGCAGACCGTTATATCAGGGCAGTTCGTTAACATAGCTCTATTGGTGTTAATGACCGTGTCTCACATAACTGTGATTGAGGCATCAATGTTTGCGACCGTTTCTGGGTCGTGGTCAAGTCAGCGCTCAGGCATTTCATGGCCGAATTCCTTGCAGATCGACTGATTCAGATAGCTTGCTATTTTGTTGCGCCTATGAAGGTATTCTGTAGGCATTAACACTGGACAAACAGCCATAATGTAGCTCATAAAACTGTTGGCATACTCTGCGTTTACAATCGATATCCGTCTTAAGAATGGCTGTTTGATGGAGTTGGGTATTTCGTGCTTGATTTTGTGCTGCCTTTACTTTTTAGCTTTGATGCTTCTTCATCCACATACTGGTGGTCAAGTAGTTTAAAGAATTGTCCATGCAGTGGGTTCTGTTTCTCCTCTTTGCTCTTCAGCATGCTGTCTTTCAGCAGCTTGGTGAACCTTGCAGATAGAATTGCTCCTTGGCTTAATAACCAACGACATGAAGCCGAGCTTTCGGCACAGACAGTAAGAAACCACGAGAAGGAAATGGAAAGGTGTTTATAAGGAAGATGCTGAGAATCACCCGACTCACAATATAAGTTCCACAGATAAAGAACCAATTGTTAGGTTATAAAAGTAAGTTATGCAAATTGTGTTTTGCGTAATTATAAAAAAATGCTGAAATACACATTGGCATATTATATGTCGTTAGAAGCATCTAAATTTGCAGAGGAGGATAGCATACGATATATACATAATATATGTAATAAATATTTTTTTTTCTACTGTTAATCTATTAGATAATCAGCACCATTATTTGTCGCTCACTTTGTCAACAATATATATGTTAAATTGATAGAGGAATTACAATCAACCAACAGCTAATGATATGTACATTATGAATATATATTTTAGTTATTGTAACTTTAGTTATTGTAACTGTTGCCTCACTCTAAATTCTATTTTTGATTTGCAGTCTAAGGGTCGTTCAGGGTACATTTCACTACATGTTGCACTTGTATAACCATGTATGTGACGAATAAAGTATCTTGTATCACAAAGTTTGAACATTTGTCTTACACCTCACGAGTTATTAGACAAAATGCGGTTTGCTTTGTTATAG
Organism: Brienomyrus brachyistius; assembly: GCF_023856365.1. Taxonomy (NCBI): domain Eukaryota; kingdom Metazoa; phylum Chordata; class Actinopteri; order Osteoglossiformes; family Mormyridae; genus Brienomyrus; species Brienomyrus brachyistius. Next base: position 45,521,681 of record NC_064533.1, on the reverse strand, counting down.
CGCCCCCCTTTGGTTGAGACGTCCTATTTTTTGTTCTTAGAAGTCCTTAGGCTATAACCACCCCTCAGATTTCACTGTGTGATGGTGTAGGCAACAAAGCCATATGTTTGAAACATGACCCACGTTTATCTCCCCCTGATGGTGGACTTGGATGAATTTTTGTGAGTGACCCCAGACTAACACCTAAATCCTACCCTACAAACTGTTGACAGTTTAGCCTGCAGAGCCAGTTTTTAATTTCTGTTGTAGCACCTCCTATTGGTCAATCTGCATATGCAAGAAATGGCACATGTCAACCTACAGGGGGTGCTAAACAAAGCAAAATACCTTTCGGCTAATATCTAGTGAGGTCGAAATCCATCCATCCATTTTCCAAGCCACTTATCCTACTGGGTTGCGGGGGGTCCGGAGCCTATCCCAGAAGCAATGGGCACGAGGCAGGGAACAAACCAGGATGGGGGCCAGCCCATCGCAGGGCACACTCACACACCATCCACTCACACACGCATTCCTACAGGCAATTTAGCAAGTCTAGTTAGCCTCAGCATGTTTTTGGACTGTGGGGGAAAACCGGAGTACCCGGAGGAAACCCCACGACAACATGGGGAGAACATGCAAACTCCACACACATGTAACCCAGGCGGAGACCTGGGTTATTATCACTGCTACCCCACATGTAGCAATGATAATTAAGTCTAATAGATAAGCTGCCTCAGCAGATCATTCAGTTTTTTAATTGGTGAATTTTGCTCT